>NW_017306602.1:23723-67978 GCF_000935625.1 Nanorana parkeri
GGGGGATGGGGGTCAATGTTGCTCTATATATTATAAATATAAATATTATATTTGTATTCTATTGTGGATTAATACATTTGCATATTTTCCAGCAGTGCAGCTGTATTTTTTTGTGTGGAGACACTTTGTAGGATTAACATTTGCCAGTTGCTCTTTGTTCTGTATAGGCCTGCTTCTCGGGAAGCACATTACAGATTAGAAATGTAGATGTTACAAATTTTTGCAACTGTACACAGAGCTGCGAATGTCCCTATTTACTCTGATCTAGACATTGTTATATTCTACAGTTATTGCTAATAGCTTGGACTGCTAAATGATTAGTGTGTGTTTGTGTGTGTGTGTATTGGTCAGATGCTCTTTAATTTTCAACCTCAAAGCCTAGAAAAAGCCTTGCCTAAAGTTGCTGCAGCTCTGAGCTGCATGTCCTTTTTCAGAGCATCCACTGGGTTTCTAAATAAGAGCTCCTTGGCCAGCAAATTGTCTTGGAGCTGTGCAAATGTCCGAAGGTTAACAAAACAGAAAAGTGTGTTAAGTTTTATATATTACATCTTTTGTACAAGGCCAGGCCACGTGGCATACGTTTCTACCTGTGGAGATAGACAGCAGAGAATTGTCACCTTGGCAGCCAGCTTCACAGAGTCAGATTGTTCAGAGAACACTGTCCGGAAGCCCAAGTTCTGGAATGCATATGCGGTCAAGAGTTTTTCCTGAACCTCTATGTCTAAAAAATCATGTTTAACTTTCTTAATATGCTCCAATCTGTCTTTGTGTTTACAATGCATTCTACTGCACACAGTGTTAACTTTTAAACCAAATCAACTTTTACATGGTAATTCTAACCACTATAGGAAGCTGCAAGCTGCTGGTAAACTAAGCTCACACTTTTCCTTTCGGCACTGGACCTCCCTAAACCTGGCTAGATTAATATGCACTCAGTGGGCTTATAATTGTGTTATACTAGACATTAATCAGGTTTAGGTTCAGGAGAAAATATCTAGGCTAAGAAATGTTCTAGCCCTTCATTTGTATGAAAAATACCCATACTGATGTCAAAAGTATTGTAGAACAGTGCAGCACTAAGATCTGAGGTCACAAGGTTAGAACAAAAGACTCTGAGGGTTATTCACAAAGGTAGCCGAAGGATCAGCCGTAGCTCCGGCTTATCATTCGGCTAGCTTCGGCCGCCCAAGGGCTGTTGTGCGGGCTATTCACTATAGCCCGTACAGCTCCCGAAGTTGGCCGAGTGGCTCAGTCGAGCCTAAGGCATATGCCTCGGCTCGCCGGAGCCGAGGAGAAACCCAAAGCGGGCTAAACGGCCGGCCTTTATTTTTCTTTTTTCAATGATCTTTATTTTTGTTTCTTCTTTTTTAGAAGATCTTTATTTTTTTATTTTTTTCAATTATCTTAATTTTTCTATATTTTTTTAAATCTTTATTTTTAAGATTCATCATTTATTTACCTTTTTAAACATTTTTTTTCTACTTTTTTTTCTACTTTTTGCACTGTTTTTCTATTCTGCTCGGTACCACGGAGGTAGCGAGCAGAATTGCTGGACCGAATGCCGAATGCATGCTGATCATGTTCGGCCGAACCGAAGACAGCCGAAGCAAGCCTGAAGTAAATAGCTGAACAGCGTTCGGCTCACTTCACTTCGGGCCGGTTGTTCACTCAGGTGCCTTCGCCGCTTTGTGAATAACCCTCTATGTCCCCGTTCACACCTAGGCATTTTGTAGCTCAAATCATAGAGCTAAAATGGTCAACACAAGTATTTTCATTGTCTTCTATGGCCCTTGTTCAGACCTCAGCGTTTTGTCGCCTGCATAAAAACGCCCCTAGTTGGAAAAAGTACATGAGCTTCTTTTCTGCTGATTTTTGCATGTTTGGCCTTGAAAATAAAAGATAGAAGCTGATTGGTTTCCCCAGATTCTGTCGGCTTCAGTTTTGATAAACTCCCCTCAATGTGCTTTTGTTTTGCACTAAAAATATGTTTTCAAAGATAAGCAGAGTGGTAGTAATGAAAAGGCAAAAATGCACTCTGAATGGTCTTCACCTGAGCCTCAAATGATGGTTGATATTTACAAGGAATCAATCAGTTGCAATATATTGTCTGTTCATTCAAATTAGTCATGTGCATCCAAGCATCAAGCAATTCATATTTCACGTGCATCCAACAAGTGTTATCTATTAACAGCTTTGTAACTGCACGGTTTATGCACCTGAAATTTTATTTCAAACGCATTACTGTGATGGAGGCCAGGGGTAGCCACGGTAACGGGGAGTAATCTATCACAAATGCTTCTGCTCCCTGGAAGAGAAGGTCAGCATGGTTGAGAACTGCTTGGGATTTCTCATTTCAAACGAGCCATTATATGTAGAATAATAATAGCTCTCGATGCCCATGATAATGCAGCTGTGGAGGGACACAAAAGACTGATTGTATTAAGCCACTGAGTTTGGGTCATGGAGAACAACAAGAATTGGACATACCATATCTTGTAAAACAGTTTGTAGCTTGCTCTTAGTGAAGAAGAAAGGGTAGAGGATTAAAGGGCAGTTTTACAAGAAACAAGATCTCAGAGTAGCCTGTACTCATTGTGACAAAAACAGGAAAGCAATTTAAACTTTCACTAACACCCCCCCTACTGATTTTATGTTACACTGGCTTTTAGCCTTTTCACATACCATGTTTCTGTTAATGTTACGTTCCAATTGAAATGTAAAAAAAGCGTAAATATGTGCAGCTTGTGGTTTCAATATTTTCACTAACATAGCTTTAAGAGTCGGTCCAACTAAAAGTAATATTTTAGCTATAGATGCAGTCTGGCAGGATGTCTTTGTCCACCTTTGCATGCTTTTTTGTCTCCTGTTGCATAATAATAATAATAATACTAATAAATATAATAATAAATAATAATAATAACAACAGGGAAATAGAGGCTCCCTTAAAATTAACACAGCACATGCAGACCAGGGAACTGAAGCACAGAGATCCCTAAAATACAGACCCAAAGAGATATAAGCAGCTGCCAGGTAGCTTAATGCTCTAGCATTTACCAGAACCTGCGATGTCAGTTTTTTTGTCATCTGGCTCTTTAACCCTTTTCCCTAGCTGAGGTGTTAAGATTTTAATGGCAGAAAAATGACAAGGCCAATTCAGCTCCTAAATGCTGTTGTGGACTGACAACATTGCAGTCTGGTGTACCAAGTAGTGCCAGTGTTGCCCAGTTGTTGTTTGCTAAATTACTGAAACCCTCCCAGTTTCCTCATCTTGACAAAACATAGATACTAATTATTCTGTAGTCCAAGACAAGAACTAGGGAGCGTAATTAGACTCCTTGAGAAAAAAACAGGAAGTGTGCAAATGACACTGCAGCTCTAAAGTTGATCAACAGATTTTTTTTGTTTGGCCCCTATTGAACAGACATCACAAAACTCTTTCATTGGTATGTTGAAAAGACCATATGGTAGTCAAAAAGAGAAGTCCATTGCAAGGGTAAACATGCATTTTAATGTAAACCTGTTTTTACTATAGATCTAGGTAACTACCTATAAATTTCTGTAGCAGACATCATCCTACAGTGCAAGCAAGTATTGACCTACTGAAAGACCTACTGAAAGCCAAACTTTCCACTGTAATAGACAGGCTTGCCATGTGATGACCAGTTCATTTTGATACCTGAAGAAATACTTAAAGGGTTATGAAACCCTCACTTTTTTTGCATATATCTACTGCTAGCAAACAGTAGATATATGTAAAAACGTAAAAAAAAACAAAGCTTACCTGTGTCTTCGCTGTGTGCTCCCTTCCACACATCTGAAGAGTCTCGAGCGGACGCAAAGGATCTTGAGGCGGGCACATGCGCACTTCAGATGTTCGGCCAGGAGATGAGGCGAGACACAAGGTAAGTCTATGGAGCAGCGTGCACCTGCACAGATACCGCACCAGCGCAGGAGGGACAGCTGAAAAGGACAGTAAAGGAGAAGATGATCAAATAAAGAGTCATGAGTTAAGGTAAGTCCTGACACTAACATTGGGTGGGGGGAAAATAGACTTTACTGTCACTTTAATATGCAGCTAATTCATTTAGTAAGTCTGTCCAAGGATCACTAAAGCCATTGCTGCAAGAAATCATATATAGATCTAGACTGGAAAATAATGACTGGATTCTAAAAGTACAAATTGAAATTCTAAGGAGCTGCATATACCACAGCTGTGATAAGTGAGACCCATGAGGAATAAGTGGAATAGTGCAGGTTTGAGGTTTTGGCAGGAGATGATTTTGGCTGCAATAATACAGAAGTTGGGCTTTTGTACTATTGCGGGTGTGTAGCACAAGCAAGTTGGACATCACAAAGGTTGTATAGGGTGGGCACAGCTGGACAAAGTTTCGGAAACATAGCTTTAGTTAATGTCATGCTTACAATCACATTTATTTTAACAAAGCACCATTTTGGAGTGAACATTACATTCTTCCCCAGGCCATTATTCCCTTAGTATGCCTGTCAGAAACAAGTTCACAATATAACATTTATTTTTCTAGCTTACTCCTTGACTTTAGACTTAATGATACCTTGTTCTATATTGGATTGTTCTGAAGATTTGAAAATAATACTTTCAGTAACTGTAACTTGTGCTGTGCAAATGACATTTTTTCATTTGTTATAAATACACATAAAAGGAATTATAAACCACTCTGTAGACTGAAGACAATAGCTGAAATGTCTCATGAAGGTAAAAAAAAAGATAATGGCATTAAGAGCAGATATATTAATCTGGACACTGTGAACTGTATTAGTGTGTCTCAAAAGAAGAAATTGGCTTATTTTCTGTTAAACCTGCAATTTCATGTCACAATAGTTTCTACTGAAGTTATGTAGCTGGAAGAAACTGTAAATAGCCCTTCTTCCTAAAATCTTTATTTTTACTGTTATTTATATAATGCTGACCTATTTTTTTTTGCTTCGTGCTTATAAAATAATAATGAAAGCTAATCAGTCGAATCACTGAATGGGGGACAGGGAGGTAAGCTATTTTTCTTTTTTTTCTCTTTACTTTATATCTTTATTAATTAATGAAGGTAGATACCAAATACAGACATACAGAGGCAAGTTACATGGTGCATATCTAGGAAGAACATATGTAGAAAGAGTATAATAAACACCCTTTAATATAAAGTCTCTAAGTACAAATACTGCAATTATTGGGTGTTATTCACAATGAAAAAGCAAGTTTCTTTACCTGCATCAATCAACTGCGCAAAGACAAACATCAATATTCTTAGAAATAACAAGTTTGGAAGGAAAGCTGAAGAGTAATGAGAACAAGGTTAACAAGAAGATGGAAGAGCAGGATGCAGGGTTAGGAAAAGAAGAAAAAGAAGGAATGAACCAAGCTATTTTTTTTAACTGCAACAGAGAGAAGTTTGGTCATCTGGCTGGCTGTGCTGTGTGACTGGGCTTTGTAAATTTCATGACTGGGTGAACAGAAAGACAAATCCTTTGTCATACAAATCATCTCTACTATATGTATGTGGTGTATATGTAAATGGTGTATATATGTAAATGTAATATATGTAAATGGTGTATTTAGATGCTTCCCTGGAGTTCCACTTTAAAACTATGGAACCCTTGGCTATATTGTGCCTGCTGTAAACATCCAGTCAAACCAGTCAAATTTTCAACTAAAGAAATCTGTGTTGAAAGTAATATGTGGACTGCCATTAGTGACCTCCCACTAAAAAATATTAGCTGGTTTTCTCTGTCTTTAACTTCCCAAGTAGGAGTGCGTAAAGTCATAATGGTCTTCATACTTGTTCTAAGTCAGTAACTTAGTATTGAGTCCACTGGGTAAATATAGAAGATATGTGAAATAAAACATTATGTGAAGTGAAAAAAATGATTGTTAAAAAGCTGATAATACATGGTAATGAGAAAAGTGTATGCATTATGCTTTTGTGAATTGACACTACAATTGAATGAGAGGTTGTGCTAATACCTTACCATGGTTTGGAGATCACAACATAATGTTACTTTCAGTCTACTGCTGTGGAAATAAGCACTAAGTTGCATGGTTGAGTTGTGACTACAGGGTCATTTCACACAGAGAGCGGAGAACCTTATATTTGCAAATTGTCATACAATCTGCCCTTTCTTGTTGCAATCTAGATTGCCTCCAATGCCATTAAGCCTTGCAATTTCATGTATGTATGTTACCATGACCAATTTAAGGTTGAGCAGCAGCTTGATGTTTGAAAGAGCCAAGCATGTCAAAGCTTACTGCCTCTTTGAGAGTTGCAGCTTGAAAAGAACATGGAGGGACAGAGGACTAGAGTAGATATTTAAAACACAACAACACATTGACAATTAAAACAATTTTATCTCTCCTACCTTATTTCTTCTAGCATAATGACTACTACATAAAATTACAGGGGCTTGAAAAGAGGAAGGAGCTGGAAATGTTGGGAGGGGAGTTGGAGGGTTTCATAGAAATTGTCAACTCAAGGGACATAATGAAGGCGCATGCTTATATTTGGCTAACAATCTGACTGCCTAGGTTAGTAGTGACTGGAATTAGAGTGACATGGTGATATGAGATGCTATTGAGCATATGCTATTTCAGTTCAGAAAGCATGGTCACATTGTTTACTGAAGAAAATACATAAATCAATCAGTCAGTCAATGAAAAAACAGCAGTTGCAATTGTTCACACAGAGAGGTAGCATTAGTTACAACGCTCAAAATAAAAAGAGATAGGCTTCTGCATTTTAGATGGATAGAAGAAGTGCCAATTTGGTTAATGGAAGAGACATAAACAGCACAGATGCAAGAGCCAGGGCAGAAAATGACGTGTGTATAAATTTATGCTTTTGTTGTGTCAGTAAAGTAAGGACAGATGCCGGAGATGGTTTGAGAAATAGATGCTAACAGGATTTTGCAAGTAATCAAATGGAAGTAATAACTTAGAGGAAAAAGGAATTACATTTGTTTATTATAAGCTTGACCTTAAACCCTCGCATTTTTGTAAATATTTTATTATATAATTTCATGTGACAACACAGAAGCAATGACACTTTGCTACAATGTAGTGAGTGTACAGCTTGTATATCAGTGTACATTTGCTGTCCCCTCAAAATAACTCAACACACAGCCATTAATGTCTAAACCGCTGGCAACAAAAGTGAGTACACCCCTAAGTGAAAATGTCCAAATTGGGCCCAAAGTGTCTATATTTTACATGGCCACCATTATATGCCTTAACCCTCTTGGGCATGGATTTCACCAGAGCTTCACAGGGGCTGCATGAGTGCTGCCGGCACTGGGGAGCTACAGTTCATTGAGGGAATCATGAATGCCAACATGTACTGTGACATACTGAAGCACAGCATGATTCCCTCCCTTCGGAGACTGGGCTGCAGGGCAGTATTCCAACATGATAATGAACCCAAACACACCTCCAAGATGACCACTGCCTTGCTAAAGAAGCTGAGGGTAAAGGTGATGGACTGGCCAAGCATGTCTCCAGACCTAAACCCTATTGAGCATCTGTGGGGCATCCTCAAACGGAAGGTGGAGGAGCGCAAGGTCTCTAACATCCACCAGCTCCGTGATGTCATCATGGAGGAGTGGAAGAGGACTCCAGTGGCAACCTGTGAAGCTCTGGTAAAATCCATGCCCAAGAGGGTTAAGGCATATAATGGTGGCCACATAAAATATAGACACTTTGGGCCCAATTTGGACATTTTCACTTAGGGGTGTACTCACTTTTGTCACCAGCAGTTTAGACATTAATGGCTGTGTGTTGAGTTATTTTGAGGGGCAGCAAATGTACACTGATATACAAGCTGTACACTCACTACTTTAAATTGTAGCAAAGTGTCATTTCTTCTGTGTCGTCACATGAAATGATATACAGTATCTGTAGCGCTCCACCACTGTCTTGAAATCATTTGTCTGTATTGTTTTAGAAAAACTGACACATGATACTAAACAAAAACGTATCAGTAATTGTATCTGTGAGTACTTAGATAAGTATCGGTACTTGGTCTGTAAAAAAAATGGTATTGGGTGCATATACAGTATATATATATATATATCCAAAGACTTAATTACTAATAACACAACTACAACTTACAACAAAGTAACTGGCCATATAAAGTATTCTAGTCGCCCTCATCTCGATAATGTCTCTTATTACAAATGTGAATCTTTAAAGTTTATTGATCTGAACAAATAGTGTCAAATCAAATCAAAAGTGTAGTCAAGTGTTTAGAATGATTCATGAGCATTCTTCTATAAACAGGTTAGACGTATTTTGCTTTGGGTAGCTTGGCCATAAACTCATCTTATTTTAAATAGAAATGGAATTGATATGACTATGTCTACCAATAACACTGAATCACAAACAAGACCTCGTGTTTGGTGTGGGTCTTCAGAACTGGTATAAAAACACAACTAAACCTGTAAATCTCTGGGATTAATTAAGGGTCATTCCCTTTTCCCATGATTCTTTCACTGCCATGCTTTAAAAAATAATGAGCTGCAAGAAGAAGTTGCATATTTAACTGTGATTTAGCCTCCTTTTATTAAAGCAGGCAGACACCTATTTTGTCAAAAAACACATAGTAGATCTGTTTGTACATGGATAGCATCAATTTTCTTTGTGAATTAGGGTAGGGAGCTGATATTTATGAAACATTTGTGGAAGTAAACAATAAACATATACTGAAGCAGGGCAAAGCGCGATGAAAGCGGGAATAGGTATGTGCTGGCACCTCTAGGTGCCTATACTTTTTATCTGCTAGCACGTTCTTTTTTTCTTTTTAAATGATAAACTCATTAAGCTCCACTGCCTATTTTAATTATGTTACATTTTCACCATCTTATACACTATATTTCCATCTGTGTCCACATCACTGGGATAATTTCCAGCTTATTACAAGTAACAGTGGGTCAATGCTAATGAAACAGCTCTCAAAAAACAAATAGTCCTCATTGATGTCTAGTTCCTCCACTATCCTGATCATCTTGCCCTCAATCTTTCTTTTTTTATGAAACCCTGAATAGGCCCTATTTGTCCCTCAGGGCCCCTACTTGGTCATGTGCATTTACCCTTCTTTACTAGGAATGAGTAAATCGATATGTGCAAGTAAGAGTTTGTAGCATATCAAGCTAAAATATTTAATGTCAATTCTCACAGTGAATTACTTATCCAATATACCACAATTTGAGCCTTTTGCTGCCACAAGTTCATTTGCTGTTACATTGATGGACCTTCCTATGAACCTTAACATCTCCTTTGATTACTTTTATAGTAACCTTAGCACACAGGAGTAGGCTGCTAATTAATATGCTGTGGAATGTAAAGAAGGGCAGGAGAGGGTAGTGGTTGCTGTTTGATAGGGACTTTGTACAGTAAGCATTAGTTTCAGTTTAGGAGAGTGGGAGAGAGACTGCTGCTTTAGTGCTGTTGGCAAGTTGGCAACCTGGATCAACATCTTAAAATTAAACTGCAATTTAGGGTCAGATATATTGTAGGACAGGGGAGAAGAACCTAGACTACTGACTTGAGTGTAGGTGCCAGACTTTAATAATAACATTAATAATACATTTTAATTGTTTACAAGGCTTACACTACTGATTCAGATTGTGTTTTTGCATTTTGCTTCTTGAAAGCAAAGCTGCCCATTTCTTTCTAAAGATTTTAAGGCTTGTTCTTCAAAGGCTTGCTTACACCTAGTTAAAATTTTGTACACCGAGCATATATTTGGCTCTTTACTTCCAGCTCTTAAAACACCAAGCCGCTGTGAAGAAGAAATCATTAAAATGTGCTTGACTGTTCAAAACTCTTTTGGTGTATAAGTATATACATGTATGCAATTTGTATACCCTGCAGTTCCCTCTCTCACAAATGTAATCTGTGATCTGGAGCTTTTTTTTGTGCTGAAGATCTATACCACAAGAAACCAGTTAATATACTTAGGGCTATCTGCAGAACTAGCAAAATATAGCAAATATTTTCACAGAAGAATTGAGCAAATCACTAATACAGGCTTCCTCATCATAATGAATTACATTTCAATTACATTTGTAGTTTTACAAATCTACACTCTAACTGAAAGTATTGTGTTGGTTAGTAAAGACATCCAAAATTAATAGGTACTGAAGGTCTAGCCTATATAACTAAGTATATTATAAAGCATGTATAACTAAGTATATTATAAAGCATGTTTAAAGAGCTCTACTGGCTTATTACTCAAACTGGAGATCACCAAACAGTTGCCAAAACCTCATCTAATCTTATTTAAACTAATAGGCGTTTTCTGTTTTAGAACTCTTCTGTAAACACATCTATAAAGTTTTAGGCCATTGTCTAGGATATATATATATCTCTAAGTATATATATATCTATATATATATATATATACTGTATATGAAATAAAGGTCAAAATTGGTGTTTGCATGTGAAAGTAGCTTTAGGGCTAGAGTGACCTGCCACCACTACTACTGTAATTAAAGGCGCTGTAATGTGATATAGCTATTATTAGGGGTGCAGTACAAGCTGCTGGTCCCTATTGCAAAGTGCTGAATACTGTAGAGAGAGGTAACTGAAGAAATGGTAAGTGGGTAGTGGAAATCTAAATTTTTCTATGGGGAACTTTGATTTTCCATTAAGCCCATGCATAGGTATGTCACTTAATTAGCAGGATGGGCACACCTTAATTCAAGCTTGTTGATTTATATAGGTGGAAGAGTGAATTTTTTTTTAATTGCTTATCTTTCTTCTCTATTATATGTGTTGCAGGAAGGTTGACTGTGCACAGAAAATAATTTTGCACTTTTGTTTGTATAACTGTCTGACAAAAACATTGAGATATAACTACAGGGTATAATAATTATCTCCGTATCTAGATTAAAGTGCAGTGAATAATAATATCAGGGGAGAATAGTTTAAGAACATCTGGCATCATCTTTTGTTTTTGAATTCCTGCTCAACAATGTACTTGCCCCTTGAAACCATACAGTATATGCAGTAAGTAGAACCAGGACAGCAATTAATCTCCAAAAAACAAGTGATTCTTGACTGATCAACACAGCAAAGGTTTTCCACAGTCAAGGATCCAAGGAAAAATGTAGAGAAATAAAAGGACATGTGTGAGTTACCGAGATCCTTAACCAAGGCTGACAGTTTTAAAGTGCCATCTTTTCTTTATCCCTCAAGAGATCCGTGAGTCAGGTGTGAAAATAAATTTAAAAGATGAGGCTTTCCTATTGTTCTCTGCTAGAACCTGAAATATTTCACACTGTCTGAAGCTAAATGGATTCAGCAGTCAGCAGTTAATTTCCTTCATTCAGCAAATCTATTGTAAGGTCCATCATCCATTTTATTTACATTATTTCCAGAGGTTAATACAAAACTAAACATTTAAATAATGGTTTTGTTATTTTATTATTATTATTGTACCTAAACGTAGGTGGTAAAATATTAACAGACAAATTAACCCGTGCTCATTTTTATTGGCCAATGCAGTTAAGAGGATATTTCTACTTTTCTATGTTCCTAAACACAGTAGAGCCTTCTTATGTCTCACTTCCAACAAAATTAGGGATTTATTCCTATTTTAGGAAAGTGGACGGAACCTGACTTTATGCCTGTATTCATCCAAAATCTCTGGTTAATAGGACAGCTTAATATTATAGAGCCAATTTTTACAAACTGCATGCAGCTTTTTTAGGTTAGTTGGCCGTCATCAGTCCACTATATGGAAACCATGGCTTATATGGAGTAGGACTTATGCACCATTGTGTTGGTCCATAAATCCTACTCCTTATAATCCATGGTTGTAAATATATATCAGAAATTCTGACTTCAAAGCCTGTGTGCTTGTTCCACGTCAGTGACTTAGAAAGCAATGAAGCAAGTGACAGCCAGGCAACTAGTAATTTAAGCAGAAGGTAAACAATGGTAGTCTCTGGGTATCTCTTGTGGCACAAGTATCCTTTTAAGTTCTGCTATTCACTGGTCTCGAAAACCTTTACAGAGCACACCTACCTACAACTTTTTATCATTTAAGATGTTTCAAGTTGGACTTGTGGAAAACACCGAAAACCTATAGTTTTTGTGTTCGCAGTTGTGTGTTGTGGCAATGTGTGCATAGTTCATTCCCACTGATTGCATTGCTAAAAAAGGTGAAATTTTTTGATCTGTTGCGGTGGGCTGCCTTAATATAACACACGTTACAATGGAATAAGGCATTAGGGTTCTAAAAATAGCCCTGACATCACGGGTGTGCTCAACTATGCTGCCTTGGCTGCTAGGACACTAACAGTTAACACTGTAGGAGTGGTTCTAGTGATGTTAAAGGGGGGAAGCCTCTCTACTTTTCTTTAGGCTTGCAGATCATCTACATCTTTTTGTATGCACGTTGGAGTTCATTTCAGTGCAAGCTCAGCATAACTGAAATGGCCATGAGTTTGTAATCAGCAATAAAATACAACAGGAGCTTTACCAAAAATAAAATACTTTTTTTAGTTTACAAAATAAAGTAAAGCCCATACCCAATCATGTATGGGGTCAACATTCACTGTGCTAAGGGAGCATTCTCACTTCTTTCGTAAATCAAACAAGCTGACTTTACAGCAATAGCCTTCTGGAAGTGGTGCTATTTTGTCATTATATTAAGACCTTGGCAGGGATAGGGTTCATAGCTGATGCAAGCCTCAACCAAAATCCTCAACCAAGGAACAGCAATACACTGGGTTGATTTTAGTTTTTGTCTTTGCCATATTTGGTATACAGTCGAAATCTCATTAAATTTCAATACTAGCCAAATGTCGTTTTTCAACTTACAATAGATATAATTCTGGAAGATAGCAGCTTTGTAGTACAGTGTGGAAGGGTTAGAACCTGTGTCACACTGGGGAGATTTCTGCTTACTTCCTGACTCAGTAACACCCAGTCGTCCCTAAAAAAAAGTATCATCAAGACATGAAGGAAAGGCAGATCTCCTGAGTGGGGCTTTGGTAGAGATACTGCAGGAGTTAGTAAAATACTGTTACTAAAATTAGTTTTTACCATTTATTGCTGTTTGCCTTCATTTTTGATAGATTCATTATAGATTATCTCTTATTTCCTGTCTTAGTTATAGTAGAACAGGAAGTGAAAGAAAATCCACAACAGAGAAACAGACAGAAATAACCCCCTGACAGAGGTGAACTTAGAGTTGCACTTTAACTATGAAACAAACTAGCTGGCTGAATTAGTATTTGTCTGTGTAGTATAGTGAGAAGACAAACAAAGAAAGGAAGGCAAGAAGGAAGTTAGAAAAATAGGAAAGAGAAACAAATGCATTAAAATTGTACAGTTTTTGTTGACACTCATTTATTTTCTGTATAATTGTAATGTATTAATATTGTTTTATTTAAACTCTCTATTATAAATAGGAAAATACTTTTTGTCAGGTATTTGATGTGTCAGAATACTAGAATAAAATAAATAAATAATTAAATAAACTGACGAATTCTACAGCTTGCAGTAGTCATACCTCGTCCACACAATAAATAGATGTAACCACAGAAAGCTTGTATATTTTTATTTCTATCTATATTCTTGACTACAAAGTTTATTTATGGGGATATATCTGAAGTAAGAATAAAGTTAGTGCTTGAGAAAAACATTTGTGCCTATGTCTTCTACCTTACTTGCCCAGACCATTACTGTTTTTGCAGACGATATACTTTATTTGAAACTCTTTAATATACAAGGTGTTTCTAAAAAGTAAGTGTAGAAGGCATATGATATATCCAATGAACTATGGTATCAATATTTCTTGTAGCAATATTCTAATATGTCATGACTAAAGTTCCTAATCTAAAATACTAAATACTCAACCATTGGGTGTCAACATCACCTATGAGTAGAAAAGATTAGATGGAAAATACACATTTTTTCTATTGAGATTATACTTCTTTGCAGCTCCATATTAAATGGTGGTAACTGTTTATTAAAGGTTCCCTAATGCAGCCAGGAGATGCCATCCAGCTAATTTCACAAAGACACACTTGCATATGATATATGTGGTGCATTATATAGGATTGTGTTAATTTATTATAATACAATCATATGTAAGTCACAGATATTTGGGCTATTTGTCCTGAGCTAAAAAGTGAATTTAAGGCCACTACTCATCATGGCCCTTGAGGAAATTCTTTAAGTTTATTCATTATTTATTCATTACACGTATTTATATAGCACTGACAATTTATGCAGCACTCTACATATTGTACATTCATATCAATCCCAGCCCTCAAGGCGCTTACAATCTAAGTTGGACTAAAGTAAATGCAGATACTAATTAGAGATCAGTTCTTCTATTCTGAATTGGATAGAAAAATCATTGTGTAGCGGAAATGAAATAAAGAAAGACCTTGGTACATTATATTGTTCTTGAAGCTAAGTAAATAACAGCAAGACATGGCATCAGTTAAACTTTCAGCACCATTCTGCCGTAAATAGTTGTACAAGAAAATCTAACACATCATTTGAAGTGTTTCTAAACTGCAACAAATTTAGAACTGTATCTGTAAAATTGTTGACAGAGTGATACACAAAGCTTGTTTGTTCATATCTGCTCTAATACTGTTAGAATTAATTTACAATGACAGTTTTCAAGGGTAAAATGGAAGAAAAAAGTTTAACAAAAATGTTCATCTTTTTATGCCTGCAATTTGTATAAAGTTGGATGAAATTTCCCTACCCCCCACATTCAAGTAATTAAAACCCTAAGGGGGATATTTTCAGAGCAGTGAATGTGACTTTTACCAAACATTTACTGGTTTATGAATATTCCTGGTGCATGTGTTTTAATTGGCAGTGGTTATTTCACCTGCAGTGAATGTTTGGGGGAAAGTCACATTCACTGCTTTATAAATACACCCATTGGAATCAGCAGACGCAAAGGAATTCTCTGGCCATGTAAAAGCACAGAGCAGTAGAATTGATGTTTTTACATAGGTCATAAAACTTGAAGGCGACCTCAAATATGCCTTTGTTTTTGTAACAAGTTGATATGTGATTCCTTGTTATATTCAAGTAACTTCGTTACATGGAGGTGACTTTTCCAAATGGCCCTGTAGGAAAAGCTGTGGTAGATAAAGAGACATAAAACTTATTTTCCTCTAAGGCTAGGGTCAAACCTTTGTGCCTGCTTTTTCCTGCGTTTTTTAGCATATTTTTGATGCAAGTTTTTAACGCCTGTTTTCAGAGCATTTTTGTGTGTTCTTCATTTTTCTCTTTGACCAATGAAAATCAATATCTTCTGTGTCATCACTAGGCTTCAACTTTTTTCTGCTTCCTGGTTTTCTGTGTGGTGTATTGGTGTACTATCAGAGCAATCAGAGCATATTTGAGCCATATCTGCTATTCCAGCTTTATGCATTTATTGGCACGTGCAAGTTGACATTGTCCCTCGTGGGGAGTGACCACAAAGCCCACTTTTTTTTTTTACATTGTTCCTCACCAGAACAATGTATGGCCTTAGGCCTTAGATTCATTTATGTAGGTATGTTTTACTTAGTGGGCTATTCATACTATCCTTGAAAACATTTAACATGAACCACATGCACAATTGTATTTTTGATTGTGGATTAGTGTATTTTGTTTATTGGTGTTACCGTGTTTCCCCGAAAGTAAGACCTACCCCGAAAATAAGATAGTGCTATCTTCATCTTTTTTTCGTGAAAAAAAAAATAAGACACTGTCTTATTTTCGGGGAAACACGGTATAAGTGATTGGATACATTAACCACCAGTTAGGATTCAAAGAGCAATTGGTCATAGAACTGGTCAGTGATCACCTTTCATTGTTGTGTTGCTTAAAACTGGTGAATAATGAACTGTTCAATTTCCATGTATTACTTCACCATGTGCATACAGCAAAACCACAAGTGAGGGTTTTTGTTCATGACATAATTGTATTTCTTAACATACAATTCAATGGGAATTCTTAATTAGGTTAATGCAGGTCAGAAGGAGGTCAAATGAAGTCAAGAATAAGGTCAACTACTGGTTGACTGCACCTATCAATGACTCATCTCCAACTCATTTTGAATGCGGTTTGGATTATTTTGAAAGCATACTGAATTTGCCCATCTATGGAATCATGAACAAGTGTGCATGATCACTCATCTCCCTTCTACTGCGTAGTTCAGCATATAGGCTTCAATTATTTGTTATATAATAATAATAATAATTGTAAATAATAATAATGAAAAAAACAGATTATTGTATAATAATTAAGATCTGCTTTCATAAAATATTTATTATTTCCTAACAAGTGCAGAAATGCCCCTTGAAATGTGTTGTGTACACATTTGGTTAGTAAAAAGTATGCTTTTGGCTTGAACACTATGCTCGCTTATCTTACCCTAGATATTGTCAGAGATCATTTGCATCTTATGAGTAAATTGTTCTATAAATGTGAGTAAAATATTTTTTAATGAATAAATCATATCCTAAACCCTGTCTTTAGTGTGTCATAGTAGGTTCTCAGTCTGAATCGAGTGCTGCAAAGCATTATATGTGTGGTAGATCTGTGTGATACTTGGCAGACATAATTTCCAAGTAAAGTTTCCTGTTTATATTTATTGCTCTAGGCTCCATGGTATTGTTTTCGGTTATTTGATATATAATGACTGATGGCTATCCTATGTTTGCACATGCAACTTCTTTTCATGGTAACTGCATATGATTCTAAGGCGTCAGAATGACTCATCATTTTTTAAATCTTTTTCTTATAGGTGCAAACAGTTGAGTTACCCCGATGATCTGCCTCAAATTGCTGTGGTGTTCATCTTTGTAAATGAAGCCTTATCTGTAATACTACGGTCGGTGCACAGTGTAGTCAACCACACTCCATCTCATCTCCTGAAAGAGATCATTCTTGTAGATGATAATAGTGACAATGGTAAGTGTTTGTTACAAATGAGAACACGTATTCCATTCACCATATACAGGTCAATTAAATTCCGCCTGGTTGCATTGGAAAGTTTGTTAGAAGGTGCTTCAGGATTGAAAGTGCAAAATATGGTATTTAAAAACTAAAACATGCTCTTTAAGCTTGACTCCTTGAGTAGATAAAAATTAATTGTATGAACGCAATCTACCTTTTGCAACTATTACAAGGTAATCCAAGGAGTCAGAGATTTAGGGGTCTATTCACTAAGCTGCCATAGGCAGTCGAGTGAATGACCGACCTAAAGCGAAGTGAGCCGAACGCTGTTCGGCTATTCACTTCAGGCTGGTACGTCTGATTTCAGCCGTATATCAGCTGAAATCAGCCGTACATCGGGTGGCTTCATGTGGCTTTGGGTTGGCCGAACATGCCCAGCATGTTCGGCCGACCCACTCAGCCGAGCTGAGGCATATGCGCTTGGCTCGACTGAGCTCAGCCAAGTTCGGGAGCTGTACGGGCTATAGTGAATAGCCCGACGGTTCTACTGAACTGAAGGGATCCTGGGGCCGAATCTAGCCGAAGGATCGTCCGAAGCTACGGCTAGATCCTTCAGCTGCTTCGTGAATAGACCCCTTAGTCTTGCACCAAAAATGAACCCCAAATAAAAAATAAGTACAATCTGAAAAAAAAACTAAATACATTGGTTTCTCCTTATTTCTCCTTAATTGAATTGTGTCAGAATTCTTGCAGCTCCTTACAGAGACTATTGAAACACTCACATCAGTCCCCACCCTAATTTAATGTCTCCGCAAATGGTATGTGTTTGGATTGTGGGAGCAAACCAGACATGGAGACAACATACAAACATTTCCACAGTCATTGTGTTCTTACTGGGAATTAAAATCAGGAGTCAGGACCTTAGATCTCAAAGGCAAAAGTGTTAACCCCTTGCCACTGTGACATGCCACCAGGAGTTTAGTCCAATAGGCTTCCAACAATAAGGAACCTACAAGAAAGAATAAGTACAATCTGCAAAGTCACTATAAATAAATCACTCATCTGTGTAATTTTTTTTGCAGCTGTGTTTAAATGATAGGATTGCAGTATAAATTGCAATCATTATGTTTAAAGGTCAACGCCAAATAAGATATTTCAATGTTGTGTGAGACAGTGGCATACTTAACATATCTGTCAACTGGGGAGAGACTTTTTTTTTAACACCCCACAATATGTGAAAATTTGTTTCAGTGATAATTAGAAAAGGCCCCCTAAAATTATTTCTGCTATTAAAATAAGCAGCCCCAAATACATTTATTCCATTGCATAAGTAGTAACACTGCTACTTAACACCAGGCACTGCAAGCACTCACACCACTGAACAGTGTCCAAAATCACAGAACTGTCCAGCAGGATTTATCACTGTTGGCACCTAGGATGTCACGCAGCCAGACTGACACATTGCTGTCGCATTTCCACATACTGACACATGGTTGTAACAGTACTACAGAGAGACACACCGTTGCCATATTAGCACACACTGACACACCACTGTCAATTGATATCTTAATATTACCATAAGCACAAGACACTGTTCCCTGCATGCCCTGCATGTTGAGTCAGCAGACAAAAAAGCTCCAGTCCCTCTCCACACTGCAGGACACCCAGGGGTATCCCGCAAGACTCCCCAACAGACATAATTAGCAGGGCACAAGCCAAACATAGGCAGTGATGTCTCACCTCCCAGGCTCAGCAATGCCAGGTATGCTGCAGCAATTTATCTGGAGTCATCACATGGCAGGGTTTGCAGATAGCCATGTCCTCCACTTCCCCTGAGTCTTATCTCCCTGTTGTATCCCTTCAGCTTCCTGTGCAGTCCCTCTGTATTCAACTCCTGTATGTCCAGCATCAAGTGCTTTCAGTAGATCTGCTCCATGCAGGGACGTTTCATAAGACAGGGGTGCTTACCAGTCTTGTTGAATCCTGCAGGTTGGGTGTGGAGTGGGCCTGTGTAAATGAATAATCCACCTCATATAGTAATCAGTCATGGCCTTCAAAGGGTCAGCACCCGGTACAGACCACACGCCACCTCCCTCGGGGGTTAGCCACTGGTGTAGACAGTATCCTTCAGAGACACTTGTGGCAAGTCTGTCTGCATCAACCCCTCTTACTAAGCCATAACAAAAATGTCACCCCCAATGATTAGATTGAACAATCATTTGCTTGTGTTACATTATCAAGAATCCATCTGTAGTAGTTGGGAAGTACTGGAAATTTAGGTGAAGATATCTTGCTAATACAATTCCGAAAATACATGAGAAGCTAGCATATCAATGAACTTGCCAGGAACCAAAACTAAAATATCAGTTTGGTGGGAGATTCCCATAACTGTCTGACTTTTAAAGAGATAAATATTCTAAATCACCCAGTATGTACAATAAATGCCACATACTCTTACTCGTATGATACATTACAATGAATGTGTGCATTTTTGCATATGGACCTAAAATCATGTCTAGACACTTCTCTCAGAAGACAAAATGATTAATCTTTTTGATGCATCCTTTAAATATATTCTTACTAAAAATTACTTGTCCATGAGCCAGCAAGGCATCGTGTCAATGAAAACAGAAACCATTCACAGTGTTCAGAAAATGTTATAATCCCTGCTGTTCATTTGATAATGTTGCATAAGAGATATTCAGCCTCCATTCTTCTTTTACATTAGAGCTACAAAAGTGTTTTTTTTTTTTCAGGTTAGCAACTAACAGCAGATCTTTGTTAATGTTGTAGTGATTGGCAATAGTAATAATACTGCTGCTAATTATGATATGATTTTATTATGGAAAGTATCATTTTGTATTACAGGAACCCTGTAGATGGGCAGTAGATAAATATGGCTATTAGTAACAATATTTCTCATAATAAACAAGAACGCTTAAATTGAACAGGGGTAATGGTGAAAATTAAGATTAGGTACACTTTAAAGCAATAATTTAATTGTGTGATTTGGGGAACATTATTCCCCTTCCTTTTTGCTTAACTTATTCATAAAATATTACTACTGTGGTATAGTCACCTTAATTTTAGTCTTGTACTCTGTCCCATGAAACTATCCAAATACCAAACAATGTTTATTTGAATGGACGTGTTGTTTGTTCACATTTTATGTTTTCACATGGAGAATTTGTGAACAGCAGAAACCTATATAATTACAGCCTCAAAATAGAAGATTTCATGAAACTAGGTTGTCATTGATCATAGGGATTTGCAGAGCAACAGAGTCTGGTGCAGAGAATAAGTGCTGTGAAAAATAGAGATTATATGCCAGCAGGCTCTATCACCTGTGTTCACCTAAATGGCAGATTTTCAATTTTTGACTCTAGTCTTAGACACCCACCTGGCCCTAAGCACCCACCTTGGTTGCCTTGTGAGTGATTTTCAAAGTATTACTATTATTATACAGTATTTATATAGTGCCAACACTCTGCACAGTGCTTTACAAAATAAAGGGAGACCGAACAGTTACAATACAATGAAAATGTACCAGATGTCTGAACAATAATTGAGTTATCTAAAGGGTGGTAACTAGGAACATCGCCATGGATCTTTGCACTACCTTTGTAGCTTGGAACAGTCATTTCTAATGGTAAAATCTGAAATTGTGTCTTTTTATGATTGCTGCAGACTTAAACAAGGTGAGGAGGTGCCTACATTTTACTTTGCAGACAAATCGATAGTAGGGATCCTTTCTATTTATGGGGATGCTTTAAATTATTATTAAATATTATTATTATTCAAGATTTATATAGTGTCAAGAGTTTGTGCAGTTGCTTTACAAGTTAAAGAGAGACAGTACAGTTACAATACAATGAAAGGAGGTGCTGCTTACAATCTAAAGGGAGGGGCAAGTTAAGCAAGAGGTAGTAACTGTGGGGGGCTGAGTTGATGGAGAAGGTAAAGTTTTGAGATGGAGGTAGGATAGGCTTCCCTGAAGAGGGATCATCCAGAAGTGTACAGAATAGGAGAAAGCTGGTGAGATTGGTGTAGGGATCCCAGTGGGTGGGGCAGAAGGCCTGGAGACAAGCATGGGAGGAGATGACGAGGGAGCTCTTAGGAGGAGCCAAGAGGACAGTTTAGATGATAGTTTGAGACAAGATAGATGAAGTAGTTTGGGGCAAAGTTGTAAATTGTTTTGTATGGTGGTGTTAGTATTTGAAATATGATTGGGCATTCATTTTGTTCATAGTATAAAATGGTCAAAGGAAGTGGGACAATAAGTAGATAGTACACACATTTAAAAATCTGTTTCCAAAAACACACAATCCATAGCAAATGATATCCACTATATTGACAAAAGTATTGGGACACCTGCCTTTACACGCACATAACCGTTAATGGCATCACAGTCTTAGTCTTTAGAGTTCAATATTGAGTTGGCCCACCCTTTGCAGCTATAACAGCTTCAACTCTTCTGGGAAGGCTGCCCACAAGGTTTAGGCGTGTGTCTATGGGAATGTTTGACTATTCTTCCAGAAGTGCATTTGTGAGGTCAGGTACAGATGTTGGACGAGAAGGCCTGGCTCGCAGTCTCTGCTCTAATTCATCCCAAAGGTATTCTATCGGGTTGAGGTCAGGACTCTGTGCAGGCCAGTCAAGTTCCTCCACCCCAAACTCTCTCTTGCTTTGTGCACTGGTACGTAGTTGGAACTGGAAGGGGTCATCCCCAAACGGTTCCAACAAAGTTGGGAGCATGAAATTGTCCAAAATGTCTTGGTATGCTGATGCCTTAAGAGTTCTCTACACTGGAACTAAGGGGCCAAGCCCAACCCCTGAAAACAACCTCACACCATAATCCCCCCTCCACCAAACTTTACACTTGGCACAATGCAGTCAGGCAAGTACCGTTCTCCTAGCAACCACCAAACCCAGACACGTCCATCGGATTGCCAGACAGAGACGAGTGATTCGTCATTCCAGAGAACAAGTCTCCACTTCTCTAGAGTTCAGTGGCGGCATGCTTTACACCACCACTGCATCTGACGCTTTGCACTGCACTTGGTGATGGAAGGCTTGGATGCAGCTGCTCAGATGTGGAAACCCATTCCATGAAGCTCCCTACACACTGTTGTTGTGCCAATCTGAAGGCCACACGAAGTTTGGAGGTCTGTAGCTATTGACTCTGCAGACAGTTGGTGACTTCTGCGCACTGTGTGCTTTAGCATGAGCTGACCCCGCTCTATCATTTTACGTGGCCTACCACTTTGTGGCTGAGTTGCTGTTGTTCCCAGTTGCTTTCACTTTGCTATAATACCAACCAACAATTGACCGTGGAATATTTATCAGCAAGGAAATTTCACGGATTGACTTATTGCACAGGTGGCAACCTATCACGGTACCACGCTTGAATTCACTGAGCTCCGGAGAGCGACTCATTCTTTCACAAGTGTTTGTAGAAGCAGTCTGCATGCCTAGGTGCTTGATTTTGTACACCTATGGCCATGGAGGTCATTGGGACACATGAATCCAATGATTTGGAGGGGTGTTCCAATACTTTTGGCAATATAGTGTATTTCAAAGGTCAACTCTGTAGAGATCCGGTAAAAGAGTTGTTCAAATGGAGGCATGGTGAGTGTAATATACTCCAGGTTTGGTTACAACGCCATGCAGCTAACAGCAAGTATAAATGTTCCTGAGTACCACCAGTACTCGGTGTACCATCTTTTTTTTTTAATTGACAAGTTGTATATCCCTGGGTTAAATATAAATAGACATACAGTTTAACCTTTGCAATCCCCAAGCATAGAAGTATAGTATTACCCTTATAATCTGCTCCCTCAGCTGTGTCAAATGCACTTTTCTATTCTTCAGGATGTGCAGAGTAAACAAACTAAACAGCTCTGTTACTGATATGCAAATACTGAATTTTTGTTAAACGTCAGCAGCAAAGACCTTATCTCCATATCTACCCAAAACCCTGCTGTCGTAGACAGAATAAAATTCGATACCACACTTATCCTAGAAGAAAAAGGTTAAGGTGCACCCATATGGCATAATGCTAGAGAAACTGACGTGGACAGAGGTGCGTCTGTATAGCAGTTTCAACTGACATGTGCAGTAATGAGCTAAAAATTACTTTCACAGGAAGGACAGAGATGTCTTTGCTTTGTAAAGGAGAGTCACAATCTGTGTAACCAAAAAGTGCACTTTGACTTTCCTTAGTAATATGGAGTCAAATAGGATTTAGTGAGTGATCCATACCTGAGAGAAGTACTACTGGTGATTTTTCATGGAGGATTAACAAATGCATGAGTACAGAGGATCAATTTCAGCACCTTTGAGACAGTACATTCTTTTTGTATGATGATGGATATCTGAAGTTTGGGCTTTTAAACAACATTGTACATATTGCACGAGATTAATGTTTTATGTATTAAAGGGTTATTCCCAATGTTTATGTAATTAAGGGGACAATTGTTTATTGTTTACTGATTCTGTATGAATTCATGAAGGTTTAGGTCTTGTTCTGTGTCTTAAAGTGTATTTCCACTTTTGCCGCCAAATTGGGATAATGCCTACTTAATTTTTTTCACATGTTTCTGTACACATTGCACAACTTTGCATTGCATTGCATTGCATTGCACATTGCAGAACAGTGCATTGCATAAATATTTAAAAATTGCAGCTTACCTTGTTTTAGATTAACTTAGACTAACAAATACTGCTCAGTTCTCACTGTTTGAGGGCGTTTGGGTGAGTTTTGTTTCAAATAATTAAACATTTCTGTACTGTGCTGGCAGATTCACTTGTAACAAAAAGCTAAATATCTCAAGGCATTGTATGTTAATACACTTATAGAAACTGTCCCTCAGTCTGTCCCTCTATATGCCCACTGCCATCTATTCTAACCACTAGAACCTGCCTGTAGTGTCCTATGTATAATCCTGCTCCAAATAAACAGCCAAAAAGGTAAGAAATATTTTTTTTATTATTATTGTGAGGTATGCAGTGTGAATGGGAACATATAACAAATATGCCGTAGGAGTTTTTCAAATTTGTCTATAAAAATGGAAATACACTTTGAAGAAGCACACGCAGAAGAAAACTTAACCTTTGCAGTAGGGCTACCTGCACTGCAAGGTTAAGTGCTTATTTATGCTGAGGGTGTAAAATAACAAAGAATTACTTAACTGAACCTTTGACCCAGCTGGCTGGCTCCCCGCAGCCTTTCTCTCCTTTATACTGTATTGGACGTGATGACTCACGGGTTCATTATACCACCGGTGCAAACTAGGAGAGAGGCCGCACGGACCAGTCTAGCATCCAGCCAGGTCCAAGGTAGCCCCAATGCAAGGGTTAAGTTTTATTCTGCGTGTAGTTCTTCTTTATGTGGCTGATTTATAAATCTCCTGCTAGCGTATAGCTGGGTAAATGCCCTTCGCATGGCACTACCATCATTAGATGGTGCTAAGTATCAAAGGAATTTCCCATGCTCCTCTTCCGAGCAGCATTCACCAAGCTAAACACTGGATGATAAGACTCAGCTGTCAGTTTAAATCTACCTGTTCTGTGTATTGGAAGCCACTGTGCTTCTAGAATACAAAGCAGGACAATGAGAAACTCACATCAGAGCCAACTACATCCTGTGTGATCTGCTGGACTCTGCAGTCAGTTTGTCTACTTACCTGGGCCTTGCAAGCAGAAACTATACAGAATAGATCTAATCCTTACTAATAATCTATATTATTTTAAACTTATTTCTAGTGAGGTAATCTAATGTTAAAATAATAAACGCATATATTATTGCAATATTTTTTTAAACTGGTTATCACTTTGTAATTGTTCGCAATTATGCAATACTGGTTGAAAATGAGTAGACTTTATTTGTGGTGACTAAAAAGTATTTAAACAAATATGATTTCAATTTATATTTTGCAGAAAACATTACAATGCATAATATTAGACTGTTATGGACCTTTTTCTTTTTCCACTTCATAGTTGAACTGAAATTCAACTTGGACCAGTATGTGAATAAGAGATATCCAGGTCTTGTGAAAATAGTCCGTAATACAAGAAGAGAAGGACTAATTCGGGCTCGCATACAAGGATGGAAGGCAGCCAGTGCACCGATTGTTGGATTTTTTGATGCTCATGTGGAGTTCAACACTGGATGGTAAGAGAAAAATTATGACAATGTGAACCTTGCAATCAGCATGCTCAATTTATTCATTGCTTGACAGATTGTTTTAATTACTGTCAGGCATCTCGTTCAGCACACAATGGGCAGTACAATAATCAGACAGGTATATGGCTTGTTATGGACAAACAGGTTTCAAGTACAATGCTATCACCTAATATTTCATTAAGAGTAAAGGGCCCACTCCTACGATGATATTCCACCAAATTGGGAACTATACCTGTGTGATAGCAGCAGCTAAATATGCTTTGTTTCACCATGTGGGTGGTTAAAAATTGCTAAATTATTGTAGTAATATTAAAAGTGAATCAGTTGCAGAATAAAAAAGAAGAGGTATTATTCTTACCTGTTTTGCTGTCCATGCCATGGATCTTCACTGCAACTGCACTGGCTAAAGAATCTTCAGAATCTGACACATCTGGGAGTGTGCTGTGATTCCAGACCCCGCCCCCCCTTCCCGGCTGCTACATCACTACTGTGTCCTGTAGTAATGTAGTAGCTGGCAGCTAAAACCACTGTGTGAAGTGGGGGGTCAGGCATCCAACACTCCCAGATTAACGTCAGATACCGAAGATTCTTCTGCCAACATAGCTCTTGAAAAGAGTTTGAATATATTAAAAAAACAAAACCTTATATTCCTTTTATTAGTGTTTAGCTAATGTATTTTTCTTGCAGCCTAAGCTTAGGAGTTACTGACATTTGTCATGAATACTGTTCTATTTCTACACAATGGGTGTACATTTATTTGCTGACAAAATACATATAGAATGCTTGTGGAAGGTAAAAACGAATTAACAAATGCAATAACACCTGCGAAATACTAATTGTTATTCATAGTGGTTTGTTCATAATAGGGCAGGACAGAAAATCAAAGACATAAAGCCACACGAAACAAATGAAAATCTTAGAGTAAAAACTTTTGTCTTTATATTAACAATAGAACAGTGTTTCAGCATAAAGCCTAGAAGCCTAGAAGGTGTGAAAACAAATTGAGAGGTGTAATGGGTAGCTGGTAGGGTCCCTGATGATTTCCACATATGTCCTCCCATCTGTTTTCCTGGAGGTGAAACATAACTGTTTTGTCTTTATTAAGGGCATCGTTATTGAAGTTGATATGACCTTTACAGAACACAAGATAGCATAACTATAAAAATGTATGCAGCCGCGGATCTTCCTTTTTTTATTAATATTTGTCATTTGTATCACAAAGATTGATTGAATTTACAAACACAGATATCAGAAAGACTTTTATTTTTCTTTTCATTTTCACTATAGATGAGTGAAGCAATCCTCTGCCTTAAGATTTGATATAGACTGGACTGATTAATGGATAGCACATATTCCTGTACTCCTGTAAGACCTACAGACATTCTATTATTTTCTTTTTGAGCATCTTTAACACACACACATATATATATATATCTGTGGTTTCTCTTACACTAGGCATATGGGCTGAAAAAACCCAAGTTAGGAGACCACAAAGATCTTCTACTTGATACTAGACTGTAGATCCTTTAGCATTGGGCAGGTTCTTCAAGATGGGTGTCAAGAAAGCACAAGCCCAAGTACAGGGCTTATTCACCTCACCAGTACCCCAGGAGGAAGTGGTTGCGAACCCTGCACATGGGACTCATTAGTTACTTCATCTGTTCCACCCTAGGTCTTATGCTTAGTAAAAAAAACAACAAAAAAACAACCATCATAGATTAGAGGTTGGTAAACTCCTCCATGTCTATAGCTTGAAGCCTCCAGCAACATGTACACTGTAAGTCATAGTAAGTAGTAAGTGCACAAGAATAAGTGAATATGAACTGTTCACTTCACTTGAATACATTTGTCCAATGTACATAGAATTTTCCAATTCATGCATCATGAACAACTGGGTTCTTGAATTGTGTACGTCTCCTGAGATCATTACAGATCTCTGTTCAAATTGTAAGGCCAATATAAGGATAGGAAATCAGTGAGACTCAACAGTGGTAGCCTCCAGGTTTCTCTTTGAATTAGTTCCTTCAATTAATGTTACACTTTTTGGTTACAAAGCAAACACTGCAACTGAAATGCTCTCTACTGAAATAGTGGAGTAATAATGAATGACACTTTGGAAAATGGGATGTTGGGATCTCCCACTACACTATTAATGTACTGAACCACTACTGCAATACCTTCAGGCTGGCACTAGAACCCCAACAAAAGATTAACTTTTAACCTTTGATAGGCTCTTTACCTATAACCTAGCATAGGAAGAATGGAGCAAAAAGACCCCTGAAAATAATTTCTAAACTTCTGCAATTAAAAGGTCAATGGGTCCACCCTATGATTTAGTGCTATAAATTGTTCTCTGACGCATTTCTGATTTTAATCACAGCTGTGCTGGTATGTGTCATCACCTTTCCCTCTATGTGAAAGTGTGTTACTTCTAGAAATCTCTAACACTTTTTTTTTTGGTGGAAGTGTTTTATTTAACTGTTACTTACATCAGGTGAACAGGCAAGCACCCCTTAGTAGTTTAGCATGGACATGCATAGCAGTAGTAAATCTGTGCCCATGCTGTTCGAATGCCTCGGCTAGTGTTTAGACAGGGTTTTGGCCTATCTGCTTAATCACTCATTGACAAACAAGACTGGCATGAACAGAAGAAAAATCGTAATTTTTAAGAAAAATTAAAGACTAGGGTTATGTGAAGGGCTCAGAAAAAAATCACTACTTCTGTGTGTTTATTTTTTAACTTTCAGTACATTTACCTTTGCTGGTTTAACTTATTAATACAATAACAGTTCATCATAAGTAACTGTGGTCTCTAACATGCATAATAGTTCAGGAGCCCATCTGCACAATTGCTAAGAGCAAATATGAATCAGACAAGAGCTAAATGGTGAATGCCTGAGAAAGAAGGCAATAGATAAGAAGATTCAGTGTTTAAAATTGTTAAACAAAAGGGAGAACAAAAAACAATGATAGTATTTTCCTGATTCACAGAAAAAAATATTCATGAAAATAGAAGTGTTAGATAAGAATATCAAGCTTACATACAGTATTTAGGAATCATTATATTTTGTATAAATGGTCAAAAGTAAACCCTAAGATGTGAGAAATGTCTGTGTTACTTTACTGTAGAGTAAAGGGAAAACATCTGAGCCACAGTGAGGACAAAGCATATCTGCTATTGTGGTTCCACACAGAAAATGCTTTAAGATAGTTTGCATCTCTAACTGGACAAGTAATCTTGCAATTCTTCATGAGTGACTATAAAGAGAAAACATTTTGAGCCACAACATGGATAAAGAGTGTCCACTATTGCTGGCTTTAAGTAAGCTTTCGATTCCATGAGATACATCTCTTTCTTCAAAACAAGTCAATTCTCACTATGCATGAATTTGCTCTATTAACATAGAATGCTGTCCATGGCCAAATTCCAGGTAGACTGAAAAGAAAAGGAAAAGATTGTTTGTAAGAGAGAAAAGCGGGTGTTACTAACATACTTTTTATTGTAAATAAAACATTCAAAAAGAAGCAGAGGGTGCTGGTAGCCACAAAAACGTTTATTTTTCCGTACTTGTTAGACAAAAATATTTTCTCAGTTCTAGACAGAGGGCTTGGTGCTAAATGCAGTCCTTGCGGATCCCATTGAAAATGCAGTTCTAAAATTCTTTGTCTATTTTAAAAAGGAAATAACATTAACATTAGATCATCTGGTATTTGCCTTAAGTATTTACCTTTTATCATGAACCTTATGAACCTCATGAACTATTACAGTATTGTTTTATGTTAAAAAATCTGAGGGTTTAATGTCACTTTAATATTAACCCTACTTGGTGGAATGCTGATGGAATGGTTGTATCGCACTCCCATCGCCATAAACATTCCCATCATATATTTCATGTCTGGGACTCTCCAAAAGTAAACAACTAGAGACACAGATAGATAAATAAATCGTTGTTTATATATGTGTTGGGATTTAGTCTTTTTTCAAAATCTTTTTTGCACTTTTGTGATCTGTAGGAAGCAGTGGGCTGTAGTCAGTATCTCTGTAATCTGTATCTCTGTATCTCTTCAGACGTGATCTCTAAAGACAGAATGAACATTCTCTGTCAGTTGCTGTTGAATAATTGTCTCTTTTCTGTCTCTTGCCTCATGGATTTCTGCCCAGTAAGAATGCTGCTGTAAGATCTGTCTCTCTCCACAGGCATCTGGGCATAGGGACTGGAAAGAAGGAGGGATCTTCCCTTTTGGGAGGTATTACCTAAGATGCTGACCACTGAAGCCTAAAGAGTTAGCCTAGAGAAAGCACCTGTGGCTGTACCCCATGAGAGAGGTGAGGAGACACTGGCTGAGTTTATGAGGCACTACATAAACCTTGTCAGCTTTCCTGCCTTGAAATACCAGGATTAGGATACCACTAGAACCTTAATCTTTGCATAGCTAAACCCATGTCGGTATCCAGACAGCACAGTCTGTGAGCAGATTGGAGAGAGAGAAACGTTATTAGAAATTAGACAATCAGAAGAGGATTAGCATCTAGTCTGGTGTTTATGACCATCCATGGGTTTGGGGATATCCTAAATCACACTTTACCCTCCTTCCCACTTTTTGCAAACTGCAATAAACCTGTTCCTGTTTTGAGCTTTGTAAAGTAAGTGGTACCCATCTTTTACACCTTGAGGAAAGAACCATGCCTCAAGCTAAATTAGCCTGGGACCTTATTTTCGTGTACATGTGCTTAGGACATTGACAATGTATTTAATGGACACCTGAAAGTCAATATCCAGAGGCAGCTCTTTAATAAGGTGAGTTAGAAAGTCGCCTAAGGCCTTGCACTCACAGGGGCCTCACGGCCATCTAATTCACCTAGTCTACCGCTAGGGTCGGTAGGGCCGGTGAGCCGGGATAGGGACGATAAAATGCACCTTCGTCTGCCGGTTTAGAGCACTTCCCTGCTGGGACTTCACTGCTCACATCCCTCTCCTGGGACTCCATCCTCAGCCCAGCCTGGCTTTATTATGTGTGCCAGTGCAGCCAAAGCAGCAGTAGCAGTGAGAGCAGGAGGGGGAGAGATCCAGGATGAAGAGCAGCCAGCAGAATGTGTGGTGTGAGATAGGGAAGAACCATTGTAGCTGGTGTGGGTGCGGCACATGGGGGTAGGGAGGTAGAACGGGCCACACTGTGAACCGAGGATCAGACACCGATCATTCCCCCCAACCGGGGCTAGAGAGCACTGGGCACACTGACAGAAGAGGAGCAGGAGAGTTATAGCATTACCGAGGGCAGGAGCTGGTACAGTATAATACCCACAGGCCCAGACTGGCCATCGAGCATCATGGATCGCTTCATTCCTCAGCTCCCCAGATGCAGGTGGTGTGGTCATGGTGGGCTGCGTGCAACAAGAAAGGCTGCCAGCTCACCACCATCCTGTGCCTTGCCTGCTGACACGTAGGTCCCGTAGCTCTCCTGGCTGTCTCTTCTTGCTCTCTCCTGGCTGTCTCTCCTCGCTCATCCTCCTGGCTTTCTATCCTCACTCTCTACCCTGGCTGTCTCTCCTCGCTCATCCTCCTGGCTTTCTATCCTCACTCTCTGCCCTGGCTGTCTCTCCTTGCTCTCTCCCCTGGCTGTCTCTCCTTGCTCTCTCTCCTTGCTGTCTCTCCTCACTCTCTCTTCTGGCTGTTTCTCCTTTATATTCTCCCAGAAAAAATTGCATTGCGGTGCTAGTGTTCGGGTTTCGCTTGAAGTAAAGGTGGTAACCCTAATCAGCTCACCTGATTTGGATTGCTGTCTCCTCCTATCTGCTCTGCACGAGAAATTGCATGCCGGGGGCATGGTGGGGCAGGGGGCAGGGCGTTGCGGAGGCATGATGGGGGGGCAATTAAATGTTTGCCCAAGGTCCAATCAATATTAAAGACTGCCCTGGTACCAGCATGCTTTTCACAGTGCCACTACCATAGTAAGAGTTTGACACTGTAAGCAGTGAAAAAATTGTGAAAAGATTGAGAATATTGTCAACAGGCTCAAGTCGGAGAAGTGTACAAGTTTATTCACAATCAAGTGAGGGGGCACTTTAAAGCGAGTCTCTCAAGAAATGTTACATTACATTTTTTATAATAAAACTGAAAAATGACATTATATCAAAGTAAATGTAACCAGAATAGCCAGTATAAGTTATTCACATTTAAGGTGCCTACTTTGTAACCATGCTCAGGCCTGTTAATTAACCTCTCAGGTACCAAGTACTACATTGTGTGAGGCAGGGGGCCTGAACAGCTGCATGCCCAGAAATACCGTTTCTTTCAGGATTATGGTGCAGTGAATCAGGAAGCTGATCAGTGCTGCTAAGATAGAAAGATGTATGACAGCGGTACACTGTAATGTGAGTTTGATTTTGAAAATTTTAGTACAGGTTTACTTTAAGGCCAGCAATGGAGCTTTAATACATATAAAAGAGTAGAATCTGGACAACTAACTACTCACAGACTAGATTATACATTCGCACTATCTACGAATATAAAGAATTTCATGTGGCACTTACAAAGCTAAATTCCACATAACAATTATAGCAAAGTGTACTAAAACACTATCAGCCTCTCATTCTCTCTATGGAACATGAGGTTGCCTGTTGCCTGAACAAGCATGCTGAGAATGAGATAATTACTTACTTTGCATGTCCTAGAAGTGACAGCTTATTACACCCATTAGAGCATAGCTTAATGTTCCATCAGTCAGATTGTGCAGTGGCAGAAATATTTCCTTGAAATATTAATAAGAACTATGAAGAGGATATATAGACACATGCAAATAATAATAAAAAGAAAGAAGCTCAGCTCTGTTAACCTATAGGACTTTTATCACCGGTTTACCAAAATCTTGTACAGAGATGTTATTTTGGCCTGAATTACAGCATATAATAAGAGCAAATAGATTCATCTCATCGCATTTATTGCAGCTTCTTTATCTGGAAATGCATCGGTGTAAGTATTGTTCATCAAATGCCCTTATAGCTACTTGCTAATGGAGATTTTTATGGCAAATCTATATCTGTTGAAGACATACAATGAATCCCTCCAATACAGAGATCTATCTCATTTATACACGTTCTGTTTGCAAATGTTACAAGGAGATGCAAGGAGATTTGAAAATATAAACCTGAAATATCAGAAAAAAAATAATATAGTTTCAAGTGCTCATACTGTACTACAGTATTGCTGTAACCTTCCCAGGATGCATCTCTTAGGCATGGGTTGCATCACTAATGCTTAAGAGGATCAAGAAGTGGAAAAACCGGAATTGACAAATATGTTCTTTATCTAATGATTGTAAGGTGATTTCATATCAGCATCCAGAGCTACATGCTGATGTGATTTTTAGTGAAAGGGGATAAAGCTCCACTTCAAAGGAGTTGGATGGAACATTTTTCTTGTATGTTATCTGAATGAACGAAAGTATAACTGTGAATGTGATTTTCATTCTGTAAAAATTGTACATATTGTTATGTGCATGTGCTAGGCACACAAGAAACATGTTTAATACATCCATTCAAGCAGCAGGTCTGGACTAAATTTTTTAGAAATGTTGAACAAAATGAGTTGACTCAATGATGGCAAGATCCAATACTCTGACAAACAAGTTTGAACACTTAACTACTTGCCGCCGCCCATTATAAATAAACGGATGGATGGCAAGCCCCCCAGTGCGCCCCTGCGAACAGAAAACACTGCTACTTGTAAACAGCCAATTACGGCTGTTACATACAAGAGGTCAGGTGGCTCTATAGCCGTCCGATTGTTTGTATAGTGCCCAGCAGTGTGCTTCCCCCCTCCTTTTTAAGGCTTAACATGTTTGCTGTCTATGTATTTACAGAACGTTAGATGTAGACGTCACCAGCACACCCGGCACAACAAAAACACATGGGTCGGTGCAAATCCATTTAATGCTGTGTCACTCGGAAAATCTTCCGATTTTCCGAGTGACACATCATTAAATGGATTCGCACTGACCCATGTGTTTTTGTCATGCCGGGTGTGCTGGTGACGTCTACATCTAAAGTTGTTCTATGTGTGGCGCCATCCGCTGTAATTTCGAGCACCCGTTTAACCTCTTTGGGATTTCCGGTAAGCAGTGCTACAAGACTTTTGATGTATTTGCACAACGTGACCCCATCTTTTATATTTTACCAAAAAACTGTTTGCATAGTTACATAGTATTTGAGGTTGAATAAAGACAAATGTCCATCAAGTCCAACCTATTTGTGTATGTGTGTATGGTCCTATTGGTGTGTAGTATGTATAGGTCCCTGTGTGTTCTCAATCTTAAGAGTACTTGTACCCCTGTATATTATGGTTCCTGAGGTTAGTGATACATGTTTCATAACATATAATGTAGGGGAAACAGTTTTTTTTCTTCAAATTTTTTGGTAATATAGTAAAAAATAAATTAAATACCACCAAAGGAACGCTCTATCTGTCCCCAAAAAATGGTATACAATTCATTTCAGTACAGCGTTGCATGACTGAATAAAAGTACTTCAGCGCTGAATAATGAGAAATGGCCTGGACAGGAAGGGGGTTTACCACCCCAGTCTTCAACTGTTTAATGGAGCAGTAAAACCTGACAGGAGTTCTAATTCCTCCCCACTCTATCCAAAACTAGAAAAAGTTTTTGCCTTATGCACTTTAAAGAAGAACTCCAAGCAGATATAAAAATTGTATGCGATAAAAATACAATCCGTACCTGTTATCTGTCTTCATATCAGCTAATTATAATCCCCTGTGCAGAAGAATTCAGACAGGGAATGGTAGGGCCTAGACATGTGCACGGTTTAAAAAAATATTTTGGACGAAACAAATGAAAACTAAAAACATTTTCATTTGTTTTGTCAAATGAAACAAATTTGTATGCTGTTTCAGGTTCGGAGGAAATGAGCCTCCGAATCCGAAACTGCACATTGAAACTGCAGAGCGTATATATACATGTACACATCCAGGTGGCGGTGCCCAAACATGCGTATGACGTCAACCGACATCGCACACGCACAGTGTCATGTGACGTCATTCGCTTTACCTCCAAGATGGTGGCGCACATGTGCAGAACGTGCTGGCAGCCAATATGGCTGCGTGTTCTGCAAACAAATTTACATATACCTGAATATAGTCTTCGTATATACGGGCATATAGTAAATTCTTTGTTTTGGATTCGGACGAACCACTGAATCAACCAGTCAATCGGCTTAGTTGCCTCTGCCACTGTCTACATTGTTAACTGCGAACATGCTGACATAAGGGGAGAACACAATGAGCAGAGGGGTGCCCTCATTAATGCACTGCTTCTCCTTCACTGTTCAATAAGCAGGCCGAGGTCTGGTTTTCACCAAGCTGTGCTGCTACAGTGGAAGCCAAAGACTTGACCGTGCTGTCTGACAGGGATATGTGGGTCAGAAAAGAAGAGACATAAAATAACAAAACTTTTGTCAGGTAAAACAGGTCACATATACAGTATGTATTTCAACAGTGTACTTAGCTGTTTGCCTGGAGTTTAGCTTTAAACAGACAACAAATGTTATTACATGTAAAATTGGGCCTCCTGTAGTGAAGTGTATATTATTTGATGCAGAATTAAAATCTTATTTGGTGTTTGTAGTAGTAGGTAGGTAGTCCTTTATTCTGAAACACTAATACATGATTCAAACTGGAAAATTTTGACCTGCATGTCTGAATCATATATGTTCATAAGGCTTTAATTATTACTAGTGGCAGTACTTTGACCATTGGTTTATTCATTCTCAGTATATTCCTATGCTCATATTTTGTATAGCCTACAACAATTGTTGCCTGTAATGAATGTGTAAACTCTGTAGAGCACAGCTGGGCAACTCAAGTTTTTCTTGGACCTACAGTTTCTAATACACCTTTTCAACTATTCTGATACAAGATGGCTAAGCCCTGTCTAGTCTGATTCTATCTATTGCAATTCTATATGGACATACAGTTTCTAATACACCCTTTTACCTATTCAGATACAAGATGGGTACACCCAATGTAGTCTGATTCTACGTACTGCAATTCTATATGGACCTACGATTTCTAATACACTCTTTCACCTATTCTTATAAAAGATGACTATACCCAATCTAGTCTGATTGTCTATCTATTGCAAATGATGGTGGCACAGATACCCATTTTAAGGTGGGACTGACTGCCATAATTTAACAGATACTGTTAACATAGTATTCATCTTTTTTTGGATCATATGATTTATTATTGAGGTTCTGCAGATTAGACAAGTTTGAACACTTAACTACTTGCCGCCGCCCGTTGTAAATAAACCGACGGACGGCAAGCTCCCTCCAGGGGGGCACCATAAATATACAGCTTTTTTTTTCTGCTCATGCGTGCCCCCCAGTGCGCCCCTGCGAACAGAAAACACTGCTACTGTTAACATAGTATTCATCTTTTTTTGGATCATATGATTTATTATTGAGGTTCTGCAGATTAGACAAGGTATAAACAGACAGCGTTCTCGTTTCTTTGTGCCCTCCATACACCGCTCCATATTTAACAAACAAAGCCATCAATCATAAACAATTATGGTTCCATATGTCTTTCTTTATATATAGCAGAAATAACAGCACAGATGTATTGTCAATCACAAATTGGAAATGTTGAGATATCTAGTAACAAATCTGTATTGTATCTATTGGCATGTATTAACCTTTACTCTCTGAACCTTACCATTTGCAATATGCATAATAACTGTTTTTATTTTGCTAGAATAAAGTACAGTATCTTCAGTCCATACTTCCCCATGTCTGTGTGTTCATTTTAGTTACACTTCACTTAGAAGTATGTGGAGTATATTTAAGTTTATTTAATCCAAAATCCTATGTAGTATTAACTGCGGAGGAGCCAGGCCTGAGGTGTTCCCATTTTCCCCAACATTATATAAATTTCCCTGGACACCCTCTGTGTTCTCGTTGAATAATGACATTAACAGTGGGTGATATCCGTTTGTGGGCTATACACTTAAGTACGTACCTTACCAACCGCTCAGTGTTTGCAACTCCTCTCTGCCAATCCCTCCCACTGGCTTCCAGTCACCAATAGAATAAAATTGACAATATGAACTACCACTTGCAAAGTGATCCACAACTACTCCCCCTGTTATATCTCCAACCTCGTCTCAAAATCACCCTAACCGTCATCTCCACTCATCCCAAGACCTCTGGCTCTCTAGATCCCTCGACAACTCCTCCCATGCTTACCTTCAGGACTTCTCCAGAGTCTCCTCCACCCCCTGGAACTCCCTACCCCAACCTCTTCAGCTATCTCTGAGTTTTTTAGTTGGGTATATAGATACTTCGGGTACAACAGAGAGAACATCAGATCATGTCCCATCCCTTCCTACATGGTAAGGACAGACTCTTCATTGTTTGAAGTATAAGCATTTATAAACAGAAGAAACTAGACTTTGTTTGGGCTCTACATTAACTACATGTGTTAGTAAAAGGGGTGTCAATGTGAGTTTGGACTGCAACAGCAATGCATGAGACAGTTGTAAGTATTGGAAACATCTCTGTTTTGGTATCCCATATTTCACCTTGCAAGAACTGGGGTGAATTTAGAACCCCTTCTTGGTAAAGGTTCTCATGATTAAGGTAGGCTGGAAGTAAATAAAAATGCTCAGCCTCCAGATTTATCTCCAGGGCATCTCTTGAGAACAGTGAGTAAGGAGATGCTGCAGTGTGTCAGTGGAATCTAGAGAGCCTCCCCCTGCTATATGATGAAGTTTAGATGCCATGTAATATAGTCTGGTGTTTGGGTCAGCCAGATCCTCAAAAATGTTAACCATCTTTATTAATTGTTTTCTATTTAGGGCCGAACCTGTTATTACAAGGATCAAAGAAGATCGAAGCAAAATCATTTTACCAGCAATTGACAACATCAAGTACAACACATTTGAGGTACAACAGTATGCCAATGCAGCCCATGGATATAATTGGGGCTTATGGTGCATGTACATCACTCCTCCTCAGGATTGGCTGGAGAAAGGAGATGAGTCTGCTCCAATCAGGTGAGCCAACATTATACTCTCATGTACAGCAATCCTCTGTTTTACCGATCATTATTAAAAGCAGCTACCCACAAAAATTATAATTATTAGCCATGGATTTCCATACTATTCCACTGAGTATTGATGATAATTATAAGCACAAGTAATATTCAAGGGACATTTCAAAGTGTACAGACATGAATACTCTATTGAACACTTGTTCACACACCTGTGCTGAGGCCTGTTCTTGTACCAGGACATGAAGCTGACAGATGCAAAGATGGTTCAAAGTCGAACCATCCTTGCATCTGTCTGCTTCATGTCAAAGTCAGAGGTGTGAACAAGTGTTCAATAGAGTGTACTGTGTACAGCCTGGAATACACTGAAAGGAACATCCAACAAAGACCTAACTTTGCTTTTTGTGACATTGCCTGCAGGGCGGCGCTACCATATAGGCAGGTCAAGCATCTGCCTGAGGGCGCCGCTGTTGGGGGCGGAAAGATGCGACTGGGAGGTTGCCCCTTTAGGGCCTGTTCACATGAGTTTCAGGTCCTATGTGCTATGTGTTTTTGCCGCGTTTTTGCTGCGTTGCAGTTTAAAAAAATATTTAATTTTTTTTCTTGGCTGGAGTGGGGCTGTCAGTATGTTAGCTGCAGTGCAGTGCGTTTTTGATGCGTTTTGCGTTTCCGGACCGTTTCCTGACCGTACAAAATGTGACATGCAGTATTTTTCTGTCGTAACCTGAACGGACTGCGCACGTGAGAACTGTAGCCCATATAACACATAGGGATACATTGGGATTCATTTTTAGTGCAGGAGCGTACGGATCAGGTCAGCACAGAAAACCTGACGTCGTGTGAACAGGCCCTTAAGAAGGTCGCGGCGATCACATCTCTCTGCACTCCCTCTCTCTCTCTACTCTTGGTCGCTGCAGCTTCAGAGCGGCAAGGAGGAGAGAAGAGAGAGAGCGCAGAGAGGTGTGATCAGCGCCAGTATGAAGACCCGAGCAGAGCAGCGGCAGGGATCCTTTTGATGAGAAAAATAAGATAAAAAAATTATAAAAAGATAATCAGATAAATACATATTTAATAAAGTAAAAAAAATGACATTAAAAAAATAAAGTGATAAAAAAGTTAAAAAATTAGAGGTGCACCAAAAAGGAAGTTTGAAAACCGAAATGAAAAATAAAATATCAGGCCAAAACCGAAACCAAAAATGTTTTTTTTCTAACTTTTTTTAAAACTTTCTTTGAAGCAGCCGCCTGAGAAGGCTCAGGGTGGGCACAAAAATGCACTTTCGCCTGTGTAGGAATAAATCCTTGCACTGGCCCTGATTGCCTGTTGCGTTCCCCCACATACAGTATCTGTTCAAAAATCATATTCACACTGCTTACACTTCTACAGTGGTACCTTTACCTCTCTTTTCATCTGGAAAATATAACTGTGAACAGTGCAAAGTAACAGAAATGAATACTGCTACAGATTGGAAATTGTGTTAAAAAACAGCCGGTCCTGCTAACCATCAGACAATACAGTTTGAAGTCATATTTATTTTTTGGACAAGTGGCAAATGAATAAATCCTGGAATGAAATCACAAAATCCTAGAGCATAGGTAAAAGTGAGGTTTTTACAAGTTGTACTAACAACCATTGAAATTCAGTTTTATCTTCAAAGCAAGTAAACATAAAGGCCACCTTACAGGAATATTTAACCCCATGTAAGAAGCAGGGAAATAAAGGATGATATCCTTCACAAATCTGGTTTAGTAACATTTGCCCCAAAGGCAGCATTTAGTTTTGTTCTTTCTTTCCACATTAACAAAGCAGACAGTGGGGTTTTTTAGCAAGGTGAATCTTCACTTGAAAAAGTGAATGAGAGTAAATAGGGTGAACCTGTGTTCACTCTGAATATCCAATCGTGTGTGAACAAAATTAAAATAACAACATTTTTGCTGGCATATGATTAACTATAGTAATATATGATGATATGGTTGAGTGAAGTGAACATAGCTCTAACTTATTTACTAAGCTCAGTGCACATTCACTTTGGTAAGCAAACTGTCTGTATTTAGTAAATCACTCCCTTTAACCTCATCCCACCCTCAATCTGTATATTAATGTATGTTCTACTTTTTGAGAGCCATCAGCCATATCCTTTAAAAGAGAGCTATGGGGCAAGTGTTTTCCCCCATAGTTCTGTTAAGGGTCACGGGAAGACATAAACTAGTGTCCTCCCGTGACCCAAAGCTCAGTATATCACGAGCTACAGCTCACTATCTAGAAGTAGATAAGATACCCCTTTGGCTAAAGATCACATTAGCATGCAGCTATGCGTGCTGATATGAAATCATCTTACATTCATTAGTTAAACAAACATATCTTCATTTTACAATTTCTTGTTTTCTACTTTCTGGTTCCTGGTGGCAAAAGTGATGCAATGTGCCCAAACATTGCATCCTGGGAAGATCGGATCAGCAGAGCATTGCTGGGAAATCTTATTTGTAATCTTAGGAGAGCTCAGGGAAAGACATTTTACTCCCCTGAGATTGTGTGCATGGTCACATGTGCCAGAGTTCCAGGACGTAAAGGGAGATGGAATAATCTGCCCTTAGTAAAAATGGCCACTGTAAGAAGAATGAGTAGGGGAAAAAATAAAGTATACAAAGAATACAAAGCCGGCAATTATCTAGAAGTATGTGCTTGTAGATTGTCATTACTAAACATTTCTAAAGGTGCCTTTGTTGTTATTTTGAAGATATGGGTAAAGTTCCTCTTTAGGTTTGGAATCACAGGAAGGTCTCGTATATGTTCAAATAATGGTTATGTGGATTTATATTCTGTGTCCATATACAGTATATGTTGATCATATGTAAGTTTAATTTATGTATTGTAAATGCACTGCATTATATCAAAATTCAGGATATAGATGAATAGGTTGAATAATTGCACATAGCACTTTATTCACAAATTGTATTCATTTTAGAATCATTGAAAGTATTTTATTTATTAATGCACACACTGTTATTTTGAATTATTGACTATTACGTGGTTATTTGACACTTATTTAGTGCTGGCTGGTTAAGATAGATCAGGTTAGGTCAGTCATCAGTGCAGATGTACACCAACTTACTCTAAAATAGAAAGAATGTAAAACAGGTTTTTTACATTTGTGGGCATTTGCAGCCCATAATACAAACAGGGTTTTGAAATAAAAGTGTACCAAATATCAACCTTATACTGTATTGTCAACATTATACTAATTGTCCTTAAAAATATGTTTAAAAATGATTTAGGTATGCAAATAAGAGATGAGGTTGGCCTCTACAATGGGTTCTTCCTGGGATATGCAAAGTTTGTGAATTGCAAACTTTTGGGTGAAAAGTTTGCAGGTTCATGGAAAGAGAAAAAAGAACAACAAGCAGATAGGGAACAGGAGTGGACACCGATCTCATCACTGGGGGTATGGCAGTAGGTTATATCTAATATAACTTTAATATTTTATTATAATTTTAAAAGTAAATCTGCAGCTTTCGTTAAATAATACCTAGTCATCCTGTCATTGTTCAGGCACTTCCAGTTATAGGGTGACAAAGTTTTGTCACACTGTACCAATTCTTTTCACCCAATCACACAGGACTGCAATGGAGACTACAAATGGCTGTTTTAGCACACAGTACACAGGCATGGTCCACTCTTGTCATCATCAGGAAACCTGCCCTGAGAAAAGCAATATGGCCTCCGCTAGAGTAAATGCATGTAGACAGGAAGAGGCTGAAAAAAATTGCAGTAGATATGCAGCACTGAGATGCAACAAAGGATACACGGTGAATCAGCAAACTACATATGATTCGGTTACATCTACTTTAAATATGAATACTTTTCTGCAGTTTAATGGTCACATCCACACACAGCCTAAAGCTATCTATACCGTACATTATTTTATATCAATGTAACAGGACACTCTCCCAAGTGTACCAGCCAGTGCCTAGAAATGACATGCTAGAATTATAATTTATATATGCAAGTTTTAAGGGTTGCCAAACAATCATTTTCATTGATATCCGAAGCACTTCGACTAATTCATTGTGTTTACTCGGAGAGGAAATATTGTACAGCCCCATGTACACAAACACATAAATGTCACGGCGATTGTCTGCATTTGGCCTCAAAGGAAGTGTTAAATTGATTCACTATACAGCTAATATCAAACTCTGCACATTACATTGATTCACTTCTAAAGGACTAGACATTCTTTTCTTATTCACTACACATATCCAAAGGACAAATGCTGCACTGGGACATCACTGGCTTGCACAGCACGCTTGAAAATGTTACTGAGCACTGGCTGGAGAGTCAAAGATAACCTGTTACACACAAAGATCATAATGTAAATGTATAAAAGGGACAGTAGGAAGAAATAACATAGATTAATAGAGCTATTTAACCATTCTGCTACTGTGGTCCTGGACAATCGTTTCTGCAGTGGGCTAAGATACATTTTTAATGTAAACTAATAGAATGAGAATGGGCAGAAAACTATATTTAGAGATGATATATATATATATACATAATGGCAGGCAACGTGTTACAATATACAGAAATGTTCAATTTCCATTTGTGCAACTAGGTCCTTGCATTTTAAAACAGAAAAGTATATTGGCTACACATATGCTCAAAGGCGTATCTACAACAAATTGCACCCCTGGCATCCCACCTAGCTCCTGGCAACCAGTAACATCACTGGTTGCCAGGAGCTGGGTGGAACACCAGCTAGAGCCACCTGACACACTCTGACACTCTGGTCGCAGCATCTCCCAGCATCTCTGGTTGCTAAGAGCCAGATGGGAGTGGAGCGGTGCCCCCTTTCAAATGGCATCCAGGGCATGTGCCATACTGTCAGGAAAACCGCACACAGCAGATGGCGTGCGCGAGCGCGCATCTGCCATGTGTTGTGGCGCCAAACGGACTATTTAAGCTCAGCTCCTCCATGTCTCCAGTGCTGAGTACTCTTTCAGCTTGTGCCTGGTATCCTGTGCCTGTTCCTTGTTGTATTAGTTATTGTTATTGACCCCGGCTTGCTCCTGACTCCGCTGACCTTCTGGTATCCTGACCCTGGCTTGTCTAGACGATTGTCCTGCTCCCTGCCTGTTCCTGCATTGCCCGCATGTTACCAAACCCGGCCTGTGACCCGACCACGAGTTTGCCTACTGCTATACAACCTCTCTGCCTGCACGTTGCTGACCCGGTCTGCCTGACTTCGTTTACTCTCTGTCTGCCTCCCTGCTGTGCGTTTATATTATCCCTCACAGCAAGAGACCGTACGAGTTACCCCCTGGTACCGAAGTCCTCATCCAGGCACTCGTGCCCCGCTGTGCCCCAGAGTACCTGTCTTCTCTATCAGGCCTTCTGGGACCAGAGTTGCAAGAGAGGGGCCGCCCTCGTCATCTCAAGCTCCATCAGGTACGTGACAGTAGTACTCAGCCATCCGGAGCTTGAAAGGCCGGTCTTTTTATCATGGAGGATCTATGTCAGCAGATTTTGGCTCTTACCGACGCGGTCAAAGGACTACAAGAAGGTTACTTCCAGTTGGAAGGACGCCTGGATGCCCTGGCACAAGCCCCGGCAGTCGAAGCCGCTCCACCTCTCGTTACTGCACCCGTTGTGGAAGCACCTACACCTGCGTTCTCAATGCCTGCCCCTGAACCTCGGATTCCTCCTCCTGAATGTTTTTTTGGGGATCGCAGTAAATTCCGGGCGTTCTTAAACGCATGTAGATTGTGTTTTGTGCTTCAACCCAGGACATTCTCTTCTGAGACCACAAAAGTTGGTTATATCATTTCATTATTACAAGGGGAACCCCAAGCTTGGGCTCACCGACTGCTAGAACAGAGCAGTCCACTCCTGGACTCCCAAACAGCTTTCTGCGAGGCCATGGCCCTTATCTATGATGATCCACGTAGGGCCTCTACTGCTGAATCCATGCTGCACACCTTACAGCAGGGCCGACGACCAGTAGAGGACTACGTAGCAGAGTTCAAAAGATGGAGTACGGATACGAATTGGAACGACTCTGCTCTGCTTTTTCAGTTTCGTGCAGGACTCTCGGAATCCCTTAAGGACGAATTAGCACGGACTGGGATTCCAGGAACCTTGGATGAACTCATTCGAATGTCCATCCAGATCGACAGACGTATAAGAGAACGCCGAGCGGAAAGAACCCACCAACCACGCTCTGCTTGGATGTTTCCTCGGGTCTTTTCTCCTGGAGTTCATATGCCTGCCACTCAAGCTTCAATTCCAAACCCCACCCCGGATACCTCGGAACCCATGCAGCTGGGTCTCCTCCGTTCTCCACTATCTTCAGAGGAAAAGAACCGTCGCCGCCAGCTGAACCTCTGCCTATACTGCGGTGAGGCGGGACATTTTGCCAGAACTTGTCCAAATAAACCCAGTAAGTGTTGTTCTCCTCCTGCTACAACAATCATCTCTTTGACTGATAACCAAAGATCTTACATTAATCTTCCCATCTCGTTACAGCTCCCGGAAGGGGAACTTCATACCCAAGCCATTATTGATTCCGGTGCCTGCAGCTGCTTCCTCGACCATCAGTTTGCACAGCATCATCATATCCCATTAAAGGACAAGGCCCAAGGATTAATCGTTCATTTGGCTGACGGCTCCAACATAAAGTCCGGCCCAGTCATTCTGGAAACTATGCCTCTGTCTGCTTCCACGCTCCTGGGACATACCGAACTTTTACGTCTCGATATCATTTCATCCCCATTGTTTCCCATTATTCTTGGAATACCATGGCTCAGAGCGCATAATCCCTGTATTAACTGGCAGACTAATAGAGTGGATTTCCGTTCTGCTTATTGTGCACAAAATTGTTTCCTCACTGCTGCACCTACTGTTTCCCTATGTCAGCAGGATACCAACCAAGAACTTTGCTCACTCCTTCCTCCGCATTACCATGAGTATCTTGATGTTTTCAGTAAGCAAAGAGCAGACATGTTGCCGCCTCATCGACCATATGACTGTCCCCTAGAACTACTACCGGGGGCCAAGATTCCCTATGGAC
>NW_017306602.1:68864-89348 GCF_000935625.1 Nanorana parkeri
TATTAACTGGCAGACTAATAGAGTGGATTTCCGTTCTGCTTATTGTGCACAAAATTGTTTCCTCACTGCTGCACCTACTGTTTCCCTATGTCAGCAGGGTACCAACCAAGAACTTTGCTCACTCCTTCCTCCGCATTACCATGAGTATCTTGATGTTTTCAGTAAGCAAAAGGCAGACATGTTGCCGCCTTATCGACCATATGACTGTCCCCTAGAACTACTACCGGGAGCCAAGATTCCCTATGGACGGATCTACCCGTTATCCGAGCCAGAGCTGGAGACATTAAAGAACTATATAGAGGAGAATCTTGCAAAAGGGTTTATTCGTCCCTCTACTTCTCCCGCTGGCGCGGGTATATTTTTCGTAGAGAAGAAGGACCACACCCTACGTCCCTGTATCGATTATCGAGATTTAAATCAGATAACCATTAAAAATCGATACCCGCTTCCTCTGATTCCAGAACTTTTTCAGAGGCTTCGCAGTGCAACAATCTTTACCAAATTGGACCTCAGAGGGGCCTACAACCTAGTCCGAATCCGTGAGGGAGATGAATGGAAGACGGCTTTTCGAACCCGGTTCGGACACTTTGAATACTTAGTAATGCCTTTCGGCCTTTGCAATGCCCCGGCTACCTTCCAGTATCTGGTTAATGATATTTTCAGGGATTTTCTGGACCAATTTTTGATCGTTTACCTGGATGACATCCTTGTCTTCTCGTCCTCTCTTGAATCCCATCAGACGCACGTTAAGCAGGTTTTTGAGAGGCTACGTCAGCATGGTCTATTCGCAAAGGCGGAGAAATGTGAATTCAAGAAGCAGACTATCCAGTTTTTAGGGTTTATGCTTTCTACTGAGGGCATCTCTATGGATCCACAAAAGCTATCTGCCATTCTGGACTGGCCAGTCCCTTCGGACAAGAAGGGAAAAATTTTTGTCCCTCCGGAACTCCGGCCGCAAATACCCCGGTCTTGTCATGATTGCCCTCTGGCCAGACATTTTGGAGTCCTCAAGACTTCCGAATTGATTCAACGGCATTTTTGGTGGCCTGGCCTTGCGGTGGACTGCCAGAACTATGTGAACTCTTGCGTTACTTGTATACGCAGTAAAGGGAGTAAGTCCAAAGCATGGGGGTTATTGAGATCGCTTCCCGTCCCGGACAGATCCTGGTCCATGATATCGATGGATTTCATTGTAGAGCTTCCCCCTTCGGAAAACTTCACTGGAATTTTTGTGGTGGTCGATCGCTTCTCGAAGATGGCTCACTTCTCTCCAATAAGGGGAGCCCTCTCCGCTACAGACACTGCCCGTGTCTTCATCAGGGATATTGTTCGATTGCATGGACTGCCCACCACCATTACCTCTGATCGGGGAGTGCAATTCACTTCAAGATTCTGGAAATCTCTCTGTGAGACCTTGAATATACAACTATGTTTCTCCTCTGCGTACCATCCACAGACCAACGGTCAGACTGAAAGGACGAATCAGACCTTGGAACAGTATCTTCGCTGTTTCTCCTCCTTTTCTCAGGATGATTGGGTGTCTCTACTCCCCCTAGCTGAGTTTGCCTACAATAATTCGATCCATTCGGCCACTAAGCAGTCGCCATTTTTTGCCAATTATGGTTACAACCCTGCTTTTTTGCCGGCGGCACTACCTGCTTCCTCTCTACCTGCTGTTCAGGACAAACTTACCTTTTTTCTCGCTAACAATCGAATATTACAGGAATCCATTACAAAGGCACAAGAGGACAACAAGAGGGTGTATGATAAGAGACGAAGGGGTGACTTGGAACTACAACCTGATGACCTGGTTTGGCTGTCTACGGCGAATCTGAAGCTGGCCTGTCCTTCCAGGAAGCTGGGTCCTCGCTATATCGGTCCCTTCTCGGTGGAGAAGCGAATCAATCCGGTGGCGTATAAATTACGGTTGCCTTCTTCCTATAGAATACACCCTGTTTTTCATGTATCATTACTAAAACCTGATGTTGCTAGTCCATTTCCTAATCGTGGGTCTACTCCTCCTCCTCCTGTGTTGATTGACGGTGAAAAAAAATTCGAGGTCGAAGCCATTATGGGTTGCAGAAGACGTGCAGGCGGCCTCCAATATCTGGTCAAATGGAAGGGTTACGGCCCAGAAGAGAATTCTTGGGAACCAAAGACTAACCTTCATGCCAAGTGCTTGACGATTCTCCTGCTCCCTGCCTGTTCCTGCATTGCCCGCATGTTACCAAACCCGGCCTGTGACCCGACCACGAGTTTGCCTACTGCTATACAACCTCTCTGCCTGCACGTTGCTGACCCGGTCTGCCTGACTTCGTTTACTCTCTGTCTGCCTCCCTGCTGTGCGTTTATATTATCCCTCACAGCAAGAGACCGTACGAGTTACCTCCTGGTAACGAAGTCCTCATCCAGGCACTCGTGCCCCGCTGTGCCCCAGAGTACCTGTCTTCTCTATCAGGCCTTCTGGGACCAGAGTTGCAAGAGAGGGGCCGCCCTCGTCATCTCAAGCTCCATCAGGTACGTGACACATACCATGGATATGCCACTGCATATGATAGTGTGACTACACAATCTACCCAAACTTTACCAACAAACAGTTTGCATGTCTACCTAGATTACCATTTTCATTAATATATAACCAGGTAGGCCCATTGCACTTACCTGTAATTGGTCACAATTCTGGAATCTTACTGTGTGTGGGCAATAAGAACATACTGTATAATTCATATATGTGAGCTAACATATCAGCACAACATGGCAACACACATTTAGAAAGCAAAACAAAAATGGCAGCCATTCAGATCACTTTATACCTAGCCAAAAGGGAAGGTGTACATGGACAGGGATGTATACAAATCATACAAAAATGCCAATACAAAACACCTTATTAACCAGTTGTGAACATTGGGCATGCTACACACACTGGAAAAAAAGCTTAATCAAAGTGCAAACGGCATGTGCACATGTCCTGTCCTTCTTCCCCACTCATCTTTCCCCTAAAATGTTGTAAATACAGCAGCTATTATAGCTGTTGCTGTAAACAAGATGGTCCTTCTGGTACATTGTTTATAAACACTGTTTAGATGTGAGATAAGGTGCCCATACACCTTACGACCATCGCAAGACAAAAGTCTTGCGATGGTCGTAAGCTTATTGAAAGCTCGTACAATCTGCCCATCTTGGACAGGCAGATCGTACTTGCGATCATCGAAAGCCTGCCCCACTCAGGGGCGGGCTTCCGATGACCGCAGTGAGGGGCGGGCTTCCGATCACTGCAAACGGGCAGTGTGCGGGTGTGCACACCGGCCTGTTCCGCAGTTGTTGAACAAGCAGGCCACTAACCTGCTGAGAATCATACGATTTTCGGAGGGATTTCCCGCGATTCTCGTACGATAATCGTACAGTGTATGGGCACATTAAAGGTATGTGTATGGGCACCTGAAATCCCGCGATCGTACGATAATCGTGCAGTGTATGGAAGGCGTGCGACCGTTTCTACTGTACGACAACTGCCAAACGGGCCGGTGACTGCAAACGCGCACACTGCCCGTTTGCAGTCATCAAAAGCCCGCCCCTCATTGCAGTCATCGCAATCGATGATCACAAGTACGATCTGCCTGTCCAAGAAGATCGTACGTTTTTTTAAGTACTTTTCAACCGTCATGACCGCATGCCCGACTTGCGGGAGCAGCTACACGGTCTGCATCTCTGTCGGATGCAGACCGCAGAGCTACTCCTGTCAGCTTCGGCCGGAGCTCCGTCAGTTCTGAGCTCCGGCCGAATGATGGGTCATTAGTAAGGTCTGCACTAGACCTTACTAATCACCACTAGATAACCAGATAACCAGGGAACGATGATGTGCCTCCTCCTTGCAAAGATGCAAGCAGGTGAGGGGGCTTGGAAGGAAAGGAGGGAGGGGGGAAAGTTTATTATGGGGGCTTGGGAGGGAGGGGGAAGTTTATTGATTACAAAAACAATCATTATCCCTGGATAAACAATCGTATATCCAGGGAGAGTGATTGATTCCTAACTGCATGTAATCCTTTCACATATGATTACATGCGGCGCGCAGGCGTTTACATGCAGGAGCTGTCACCCGATCATTAATTTGAATCGGTGACAGTTGCCACTTGTAACATGTGCAGACATTAAAACGGGTACCATAGATAGTAGCAGCCCCCACGGGACTAAAAAATGTGTCCAGTGGCCCCCCGACTTAATTGGGTTTGAGACCGCTGGTTTACAGTGCTAGAGCTGAAGTGTTTAAGCTATTTTAACTTTGACCGGGGTATTTACTAAACGGTGAAGAGTTTGGAGGGGGCAGGAGAAGTGAACAATCGAGGACAACATAGCTGAACTCTAAAGTGAGCTGAATTGGATAATTTTTCCAGTTCAGCTATGTTGTCCTAGATTGGTCACTTCTCCTGCTTTCTTCAATCTCTTCACCCTCAAACTACATAGTTGTTGGTAGATGTTGTTGATCTGATATCAAGTCTGAAATTGTATGTGGATGACTCAACTCACCATTCACCAAGAGAGAAGAGATAAAGCTGAGAGGTTTAAAAAGAGTTCTACATTTTTTAAAATGGCAGTTTTCTGTTGCTAATTTTGAATATAATGAAGATGTAGGCTGGAACAAGAGATTGTAGTGTCCTTCTTACATTTTTATATAGTGGAAAAAAAAAGCAAAAAAACAATACAATGCAAAAATGTCACTGGTTCAATAGCAGCACATATATCACATATGACAAGAACATATTGATTCTTACCTCTAGCACTATCCTGCTTATTATCTATGTGGGGCTGCAGACCAAACTGATGTGAACTAGCTGAATAATATTGAGAAATTATCTGTAATACAATCTAAAGGTCTTTTCAGAAGCATATATATAACATATTATGCTCAGCTTTATACGAAATGTTGTGGCTGAGATAAATGAAACTCCGACACTTCACCATCCAAGACAAGTATGTCTAGTGTCATTTATCAATCCTTGAATTTAGTGTATGGATTGGCTAGTGCTTGTCTGTTATCTATCAACATTTCCATAAATAGTCAATAAACAAGCATCTCCTCTCTTGAACAATACAGAGCAGCATGACAAAATTGTAATTTTCTGTAGATTAATCCTGAATTCTGATTTGATTGGAAAGACAATCAAAATCAGAACTACTATATCAGCATTTCTCTGTAGAGACAGGACATACATCCAGCTTGGTTAAGGATTTTACCAGATGACCCTATACTGTGTTTAGGATAGCAGACTGTTCACTTCCACCAGTTACTATCTTGTGCAACTCTGGGTAGTGTGCAATGCCAGCTTCAAATGTAGAGCATTCAAGGACCCAGTACACTCCAAACATATGCTTAAGGAGCTCCTGTCTACTTTTATTTAAGAACAAAAGTTAATTTACAGAAGTATTTTCCCACACAGGGGAGTTCTCAGCATCATACAACACAGCACAATCCTTCAGCCTCCTGGCTATGCAGTCTGCTAAAACCCACAGCCATTTTCAGCCCAGACTGGAACTTAATCTCTCAGATGACAGCCTGGACAGTGCAACTGTCTTTAAGACCATATATATATATATATAAACCAAAAGAAGCACTGAACAGACATTATTAGAGTTCAAAAAGTATTTCTTTTGTTTCTCTTACAACAACAGGACAATAGTGGCAGCCAACACATTTCAGGGGCCATCCCCCTCTTCATGGCTTAATCAGTTATCAAAATACCAAATTGAACGCAGAATATAGATCCTGGGTTGTTTAATCTACACCTGAACATTTGGTTCAAAGACACAAGCACCCATACTTTGACTAGGTTTAGTTTAAATTGCCCAGAAGCTACATTCTGAGTCCAATTTGACTTTCTTATAAGTGTCTAAGCCCTTATTTAGGGGATTTCTTTGGCACCTAAAACACGTTGGATGCCACTATTTTCCTGTTGTCAGAGGAACTGAATAAATACTTTTTAGACTCTAAAAATGTCTCTTTCAGACTACTTTATATACCCATAGACTTCTCTGCTCAGTGTCCTCAGTCTCCAGTCTCCTGGGAGATCCCTGTTTTGCAGAGAGCTGCCAAGCACAAGTCATGTGGCTTAATTCTAGTTATCATCATTTTGGGGATCCATATCCAGCGCCTTACTCTCACTTTCCCCTAAAGATGTCTTTAATGCCAAACAGGCCAGACACGTTCCTAGTGTCTAAACATACTCACCCTGCTCCCTTGCAGCGTTGGCTGTCTCCTGGAGAGGAAAGAGCATTGACTAGCCAGACTGTCTGATTTTAAAGGGCAGCACCCATCTGACAATCAGTCTTACACCTAGTCAGGGATGCCGCACATGCTGAACCATGTTTAATCCACAGTGACAGAGCATTAATTTATCACAGAAGGTATACTTGACACCTGCAATAAATGTTATAACTGGAAGTTCACATACTTCAGCAAGAAGTTACAGTGGAACTCCAGGCAGTTTTTGGATAGGGATAGGGGTTTTACTGCATTCCTCACCTCCTTACCCAATATTGGGGTCTATTCACTCCAGGCTTGCATGGCTGATTTCAGCTGTACATCGGCTTGCTTCGCGTGGCTTCGGGTCGGCCGAACATGCTCTGCATGTTCAGCCGACCCGAAATGCAGAAGGAGTTCGACTTAGACGATTCAACAATTGGATCGGTTAAACCGAACCTCCGGCAGGCCATCTGTCATTACACACTGAGAACACAGAGAGGCCACTGTGATATCATAGCGGCCCGGCCGGGTTCTGAGTGTGTAATGACAGCGTCCCTGGTTACCAGGTATCTGGTGACGGCTGGCTCCGCCCAGCTGCCAGAAGCAGGCTCTGCCCAGCTCCGCCCAGCTGTCAGAATCAGGCTGTCGGCCAGCCAATGGCCGGCCGCTCGGCCAGCTTCGTCTTTCACCTCGGCTCAGTGGAGCCAAAGCATATGCCTTCGGCTCGACTGAGCCGCTCGGCCAACTTTGGGAGCTGTACGGGCTATAGTGAATAGCACGTACAGCAGCCCTTCAGTTCGACTGAACCGAAGGGGTCCTGGGGCCGAAACTACCAGAAGGATCGGCCGAAGCTCTGGCTAGATCCTTCAGCAGCTTAGTGAATAGACCCCATTGTCTAAATTCACGATTCATCCACACAGAAGGAAAATAGAAATTACTGAGGAAAAACATGAGAATGGGGAGTATGAGAAAAGGAGTTTCCTCCCAGTTTCCCATTTACATAAAATATATATATATATATATATAAACACACACACACAATGTGCTCTTTTTGCAATCCAATTATGTTTGTATAAAACACTCCTTGGCAAGTATACATCTCAGCAATGCCAACAGAAGCAAATATTGGGCAAGTTCAGGTCTATTGAAAGTCCTAGCACTAATGAGCAGTCCATATGTAGAAGCTCTTAATTACTGTGCACACATACTGTACTGCCAGTACAGAGCACTTAATTAACAGATTTTTATTCCATTACATTCTTACATTGCATGTAAATGGTTAAGTTTTGACCTTGATTATTAACTTAGGTACTACCAAGTTGCTGGGTGAAATAAGATGTATTACTAAACTACCGTAACAGAAAACCAGAATGAATTAGTCTTGATCTGACAAGGGACCACAAAGAGGACAGACCCATATTATATCAGTGAAAAACTTGCAGGCTGTGAAAAGAAATGCTTACAAGAAGTCACATATCAAACACATCTGCCTCCTCTGAGCCTGTAATGCAGTGTGGGCTCTTGCAAATGACAGTATGCCTTCGAAAGCAGTAGGCTGTGACCTTGAAAAGGTTCACTGGTTCATATTCTGCAGTTCTCTTCTGGTGAATTACTACCAGTATTTATTTGAATGAAAAATGTCATCTCCTGAGCAGAACTTGCCTCCAAGAAAAGATACTAAGAGAATGAAAAAAAGTAAAAAAAAAAAAAAATATGCACTAATGGCAAAACTGCTTAATCTATTTCCTATAGGTGTTACATCTAATTTTCAGAATCTTTAGTTAAAATGTTAAGACAATACCATTGCATAAGATGAAGTTTGAGATCAGACTTACATTGACAGTTTTTGTGTTATTGATTGATAACATGATAGAAAAGAGCAGAGATAAATAATAATATTAATTTAGCATTTGCCTGTCTCCTCTGGGGTAAGGTACATGAAACGCCTATCTGCTTTGCTAATCACTGTGTATCATAATATAATGTATTATATTTTCATAAAATACTGTTTTTCTATCATATACACTGCTGATCGACCTGTAGCCTCTTTGCATCTCCTTTCAACATGTATGCACTTCCGCCATTTGCTGTACACCATATCTCAAGTGGGGTTTCCTTATGATGATAAGAATTGACTATTCCTGTGCAATGAGTTTTAGCAAGGCCGTTTGTATTCTTTACCAGAAGAATGTGTGACTGGGTGACAAAGCAGGGGATGAAGTGTTGTCACCCTATAATAGAATGTGCCTGCACAAGGTAATTTTTTTAATGAAAGCTGCAGATTTAGAAATTAGATTGTGTAAGGACACTTGACTGTAGACCGGAGAGGTGCAAGTAAAATGCAGTTTTATTAAGGGCAAACACCAAACATCTCGTTCCTTCCACAGATTAGACCTCCCCTGTTGCACAAGACAGTTTCTAGCAGCAACATAAAGGACAGTCTTTTAGTTTCGCTCTGTAGCTCTCCACAGCTCCAAGAAACTCACACTGCTCACCGCTCATGAGCCCTCACTCTGCTCTCTCAGCAGGGTGTCCCACAGGTCCTAGGGTTACCGACCTTACCGACCTCTCCCAGCCTTCCCTGGCTGTTCCACTTGTCCAGCACTCACCTGAGTCTGCTGTGCTCTGTGCCTCCTGCACCCACACAACTCCAACTCAACTCTCTCCCCACTCTGAGCACTGGGCTGGGTTATAAGGCTGCTCTCAGCAACTTGATCAGCCCAAGCTGGCCATTGGTAACACCTGGCCCCAAGACTGATCCCACCCAGAACTCTAAGAGATCTCCAGAGCTCCAGATCCCAGCTACGTTGAGGAAAACCTGGAAGGACCTGAAAAGCCAGGCTCTTCCTTATAACATTGTTTACATTCTGGACCCTCTCAGCCCCTTTGCCACGCACTGCCACAATTGAAAATTACTTTTAGCTAAACATGTTTAAAGCTTGTATAGGATTTTAGTGACTGGGTTTACATATTCTGTAAAGTTCAAGCAGCAACATCTCACATTTTAGGCCAGGGGGTTTAGGCAGAACACAGGCACAGGCAGAACACAGGCACAGGCAGAACACAGAACACAAGAATGAGAAATAACTGTGGTGTCAGAATCAAAAGTGACACAGAGAAAAGGCTGACTGCACAGAAAGAAAAAAAATTTTTTTTACAGGCTTGCGGTGGCTATATGAACTGCTTCAAAGGACCTTGGTTATTTATCCCCATAGTTGAGTGTGCTTTGTCTTACACTCCTAAACCTTTCATACTCTATTAAATATGCACACATCTGGGTTCAGAGCCAAAATATCACTTCAGAAGCGAGGTTTGATCTTTTGGATTTTTTTTGCTATGACCTAATTACATTTTTAGCATGCAATGATATCAACATTCAGCAAGGAGAAGACCCAGTGTAACAGAAAGAGTGCTCATTTTATGTTTTTATATTAGGACTCCAGCGATGATTGGCTGCTCCTTTGTGGTGGACAAAGCTTACTTTGGAGAAATTGGACTGTTGGATCCTGGCATGGAGGTGTACGGAGGAGAAAATATTGAACTTGGCATGAGAGTAAGTGTTCAGACACGCTCAGCAATAATACAGTGTAATGTGTGAGATCACATCTATTAAATGCATGCATTGTTCTCAGTAATATATGGTCAGAATGACTGAACACAATGGAAGAACTCCAACTAAGATATATAACTCACTAGCGGCAGTTTGACACTACATACAATTTATAGCAGGGTAGAGTCTGTCGATTTACTAAATGGTAGATTGGTCTGCCTTGTAGGCTGAAAGACTGATGGACTGTGGGTCCCTTACTAAGTTCTACAATGTATGGAATATGAATACTTCAGATGCCACATAAGTATTGTCACTAATGCACAAGGTTGTAGCTCTCCCTCTAATGGGTGTTGTATCTGAATAGAGCCGAGATCAAAAGACATTTGATAGCTTAACCAGTTGACATCCGCGGTGTTAAACCCCCTTCCCATCACAAATAGCATGCTGTTTATATGCATTAAAATCCATTTTTATTGGTCATAAAGGGACACTGTGACCTTGCCTATGCAGGGCAAAGTGGCAATGTCTCTGAAAGGGGCATACTTCCTGCCCCCCATATACACATCTTCTAAGTGATCCTTTGCTGCTCTTTCCTCTGCAGCTGTTCCAATACCGTCACAGTACCCGGCACTTCAAGGTATTGAGGAGCATGTGGCCTTCCCCTGTGGCAGTACTTGGTTTTTAGTAGCCAATCTTTAGGTCTGATTGACCTCACCGCTTCCTGATTGACATGCAGGCATCAGAGGAGAAAGGAGCAGTGAGGGATTGCTGGAAAGGTGAGCATATAGGGGTTGGGGAGGACTCTATCCAGAGACATTTTCACTTTGCCTTGTTTGGGAAAGGTGACAGTGTCTCTATAAAACCCAACTATAGTAATATAATTTTTCTATCAGTTTTGAACTGTAGATATGCTTTCTGCTGAGCTCCAGACAAGATACTTACCACTAGGTACTGGTAAAGATCGGATTTAGAAGAGCAGTGTATTTTTGTATTTGGTATTTGCTTTCTGTCTGCGGGGAAGACCGGACTTAAAATAACTATTTATACATATTTTTTCGCTCTTTTCGTTTGCGTATTTGTCATTTTTTTATTTATTTATTATTGGATTATTATATTCTGCATTTTTTGAGGAAACATTCGTATTCAATTTTAATATCTTGCACCGGAATATTTTTTATTCTTTTTGTCTAATTCACTCACTAACGAGATAATTTATAGGGTTTGATTTTTAAATTCTGTCACTGTGTGGCATTCTCACCTTTAATTATTCACTAATAAGATATTTAATGGTTTGAAGCTTTTCGATTGATTTCATTGTTGAAAAATATTTTTCGTATTACACTGTATCCACTTAGGAGCCTTTGCTCAGATTATGTATTAACACAAACCAGTTTTTATACATTTTGTATCGTTTAAAATATTAGGTAATTTATGGATTTTCTCACCGGGTCATAACCCTTTTATTTATATTTTTTTAATTTTTCTTATTAAGGTATTTATATATATATAATTTTTTACCACTTTTATGGAAGTATTTATATTTTACCTATAGCGCTGTGTTAGCACTTTCACTGGTACCTTCAAAAAACTGCACTTGCCAATACTATCCATATTCCAGGGGCTGTAACTTTATTTCCTCTTGCACTGTAGACTGTACTTTCCATGATACATAAGAGTATATATTAATCCACTTTCATTTGAATGACTCAGAACAGGGGTCTTGGTTTAAATTAAATACTACTTGGATTTCATGTTTGTAACCTTAAAGTGTTAAAGTGTTTTGGATTTTTTTTCTTCACTTCATTTATTTCTCTGTGTTGAGATGAAGCCAAATGTATAAAGGTTGGATTATTTTTTCAGTTGGTGTGATTACCACACTATTAACACCATTAAGAGCAAAAGGGATCATTTGATTTGGAAACTTGTATACAGCTACATCCAGATATGATTCTGCTTCGGCTCCTGCATTTCTATGGCATTCACTATTCCCATGGAGATTTCAGGTAATTGTGATATAATTACATTAATGTGCTAACAAAAGCTATGACATGCTGGGAAGAAGATGACAGCTAAGTGACAGAACTGAGAGGAAAGGACTGGGTAATGCAACTAGCACACCGCACTAAACCAATCTTGTAAAATGAATGAATCAGATTTTATGGTAACATTTTATTAGAAACTGCATGCTAGTCAAATTTCATTTACTGTATTGCAGTAGTAACAAATGTCATTCTATCTTAATGGTATACTCCAGTCACAATTTAAGATGAAGGCAGTGGAACCGACACATGCCTTGCACTGTGCCATTTATATTTGTGCGCACAAACGTGTGTATAGTGCCCCTAAAAAACAGAGGTCACTCAGCAATCTCTGTTCATTAGGCGCATATTGCACACACCTGAAACGCTGTCCCTGGGAGCAATACAGCAAGCTATAGCAGCTCACTGTATCACTTCTTCACCTCTCTCCCTTGTGATCAGGAAGTGACCACCGAGGTGAGAGAAAAGTGCAGGCAGCAGAGCACTACGGAGCTGCCCACTGCCTGCTCTCTCTGGTGAGGGAGCAGACTGGGAACCTGTTCGCTGCTGCCTCTCCATTGCTTGGATTGGCAGAAGGAGGAGGGGAGACGGCTTCTTCCAACTCACTCTCCCTCTGTTAAGCATCTGCCTGTTCCATGAAAATCTCTTCAGGGCTGGTGACACCATTTACTGTAAATCTAAGTCTTAAAACATATTTTAAAGTGTATGCAAACATTAACAATAAACTCCTGTTATTTGGTCTCTTTCAGCCTGTGAAATATACCATTTAAAGGGTTTTGTTATATCTGTTAATTCAAGGATGTTAATCCTGTTAGCATTGTTCCCACTTCTCTCTGTGGACTACAAAACACCTACCCAGGAAAGAGGATGGTGCTCTTTAGTTATCTTTAGTGCTATTTAGTTCTAACACACTTAGGGTGACACTGCACCTCCAGAGATACATTACAGTGAGTGAATGTTGCACCCTAGGACAGGAAATGTGTTACTGGCATTATCATTAAAGGAGAACTATGGGGTCCAAGCTTATCTCCAATTTTGTATTCCTTAGGCTAAAGGAGTAAATATTGTAATTTACTCCTATTAGCCAAAATGCACCCTAAGCATGATATAGTTTGTTTAAGAAGGTGGGCAGGGCTAAGCGCCGCAGTGAGTAGAGATCCCGACAATACTGTCTGGATCCTCCCCACTGATCTCATCAGTTTGACTGACAGCACTTCTGAAGAGCTGCTACGCGTCCACGAATATATGGGCATGCGCAGCAGCTCTGTCCCCGCAGGTCTCTCTCTACCTCCTCGTCCCCGTCCTCTGTGCCTGTCATTCAGGCACGCGCAGCTGCGGAGCCCTTTCTCTCCTATCTGCCTCCCCGTCTCCTCCATGTGCTGTGCAGTGTCAACAACAGCTTCTCTCTGCTCATCAGCACTCCGGCCACCCACATAGCGGTGCACGCTTTGAGACAGCGCAGCCACAGCAGATTTACGTTTAGAAAAAAAAGCTGAGGGAGGGCTGCATTAACTGTTAACGCCCCCTAACAGGAAAGGAGCTGGAAGCATGGTTGCAGATGGCCGTTTTCTATGATTTAAAATGAGTTTTTCTCAGATGTGCTTGGTCTTTGGAAATAATGAATACTGCTAATAGACTAAAGGTAAAGCGTGTGTTTATTTGCCCTTAGGTCATAGTTCTCCTTTAAGTAAAAATAAAGGAAAACTAAAGAAGTCACTGCATCTAAGTAATGGTAAACCAAAATATATTATATTTTTGTCCTTGGGTTTAGATACACTGTAAGCACAATGTCCTTTAGCAATAGGAAAGTCATTTGCTTATATCTTGCAAGCTCATACATAACCATTGTACTATATCATTCCAGGTGAAACATAATACTTGCATAATGTATTCAGTTATTTTTCATCACCTAAGCAGTTTTATTTCTTTGCAGCCAAATGTTTCTATACTCACGAGATACCAAGGTCTTGGGTTAAAAAGGCATACAATAAAAATGTAAAATATTCCGTGGACTGAAAAAAATATATTACATTTAATATCTAATGAAAACATTAAACTACACAAAATGAAATCAGATAGAGTAACCTGATTAATATAGTAAAACTAAGAACATTTCTGTCAGTGCAAGCAACAGAATTAGAAAAATTTATTTACCAGGGGCCTCTCGGAAGCGTGGGACCCCCAGGAAGCGCCCTTTACCATTAACCTCCCTGGCGGTATGATTATGTCAGGAATTTTGTGCCAAAAGCGGTACAATTTTTTGCATGGAAATTTGGTGTTATGTATTGTAGGCCTGCAATTCTTAGTAATTACTTACTTAAACCTGACCAAGCAAGACTTTAGTAGACATCCCAGAAGTGATAAAGTTTGAAACACAAAATCATGAATTATAATCTAATAAATAATATAATTTTATTCAATAATGTAATCAAAAATAATGAAATTTGTCAAACAAAGAAAATTCAATAAACATCCTGAGTGTGATAAATTTTGAAACATGGGACTGCACAAAGTCCGACGTCACAATCAGGACAATGGAACCTGGTTTCTTTTCGGACTTTCTTTCCATTGTCATCTCTCTTTGAGCAGCAAACTACGCACATCCTGGTAGGTGCTGCCTTTTTTGCGGTTGGCGGAATGTAGTCCATAAAGTGACGACCAGTCAGGCGTTCTGGATTGACAACGTCAACAGCACGACGTCCAGGTCTGTTCACAGCTACTGATGGCGTCTGGTAGTTGAGAAAAATCCGCTCAGCCACCTTCCAGATAAAGTCAGAATGAACAAGAGGCTTGTCAATCTTTGCTCTGTGCAGGATATATGCATTCCAAAGGCATTGTTCCAGAAGATGCCTGAAGATCTTCTTATAATATTTTTGTTGTTGTTTGCGCATAGCCGGATAAAATGTCATTGCCTGATCGGCTCTGTCAAGACCTCCCATGGTGTTATTATAGTCTATCACGACTTGCGGCTTCAGCACATCTTTCCCACCTTTTGTGTGGACCATGGCAGTGGAGGTATTGTGCACAGAACTCATAAGACACACGTTCTTCCGGTCTCGCCATCGCATTGCCATCATCTTACCCTTCTGCCAGGCAACCATTTCTCCGTTTTTTTGTTTTTTCTTGGCAAACATAGATGGCATGTCACGTCGGTTAGGCCTAACGGTACCATATGCATGAGTCTTGTTTTGTAGCAAAACCTCATACAGTTCCGGAGACGTGTAGAAATTGTCCGTGGTCACACAATATCCCTGGTTCAGCAATGGCTCCAGCAGTGTAAGGACAGATGATGTGGCCATCCCATAGCCGCTGTACCTGGGGTTGAACTTCGTGCCTTTACCGGTGTAAATGACCGAATTCCAGATGTACCCAGTGGATGACTTGCAGAGCATATAGGATTTGATGCCAAACCGCACTCTTTTGGATGCAATGTACTGTATCCAGTTTAGGCGTCCCTTGTAGGCCATCAAACTTTCATCCACGCTGACGTCCCTTTCTGGCACGTAGGTCCGCTGGAAATTGGTCACAAATCACAATGATTTTTTTTAGTTTGGGCGCAGGATGCGTGGCCTCATCAATGTCAGATGAGAAATCTCCCCACGACTCACTATCTCTCACTTCTGCGAGCACCTCTGTGTCGCTGTCACTCAACTGGTCCAAAAACGCTTTTGTAGTAACGTGGTGCTTTTTTGATGCCATGTTATAAAAATTTTATGAGCACAAATGACAGCACAAATGGCAGTAAAATGGCAGGCAAGGGGCACTGTATAGTTATCAAGTGTCAGATCTGAGGTGATACAGTGTAGTCCTCTCAGATTACACTGTATCAGCTCTTTTATGTGTGTTTCACTTTTGAATTTGCCGCCCAGTTCCGCTCCCATGCGCCGCTGATGCTCGCAGGGAACGGAACCAGGAAGTCAGATGCCGGCAGGCGATCATGGCGGAGGACATAGATCATTCTCGCCGGCGATCATAGCGGATGACATCGCTGGATCGCCAGGAGAAGGTAAGAAAACTCCGCTGACAGCTCTGCAATGTTACCCCGAGCGTGACTCGGGGTTACCGCTCCTGGCAGAGAAAATTAACCCCGAGTCACGCTCGGGATTACCGCCAGGGAGGTTAAATGGCGTATGCAATTTTGAAACAATTTAAAATTTCCTTTTCTTCACAGACTTAGCACAGCTTTCTAACTACATACTTGCGTTCTCCTGTTGCTCCTGCTACAATCTGAAATGTTTTTTGCTTCTACTACCTATTTTTCAATGTCAACTAAAAAGTGTAGTTAAAGCTAGGCAATAATTAATCTGCTACATTAACAAAATGTGTTTTAATGGTAAGAAAATAAATTGTAGAGCTTTGGGAAAATAATCACTTTGAGCTTAAAGAATGTGTCCCTTATAGATTGGTGCTTCTGGCCTGCACACAGGAAATAGCTTTTCTTAATCCCAAAAGCAGCATGATAAATAAAATAGAATTGGCAGGAAAAAGAGCAGCCAGACATTGGCACTATATTATGAGAATGGATAGAAAAGAGATTAAAAGAGCAATGCAAGTCCATTAAGAAATGTACCCAGCAAGATTGTGTTTTTTGAGCTTTGTGAAATGAATTGCTTGTCAAACCGGTATCACTTGGGGTTGGGCCTGTGAGACTAAACATGGTCACAAGATACGCACCCAAAAGTATTTGGCTGTCTTGAAGTGGGTAAACAGAGATTTAATGTCATGTTACATTTCTGTAACATTTTATGCCGTGTTTTTATTCCACATCTGTTCATGAAATGCGATACCATTAGGATGAGTATGCATATTTATTTGCCCATTGAAAACTACAGGCACCAAGATCTTTATATCTGACCTACCAATAACCACCAACGTAAGGGGCCACTTTATTACTGACCACCAATATAAGGGGGTACTTTACCACTGACCTCCATCATACTGGGTTACAAAAACAGTGACCACTAACATAAAGGGACACTACACTGGCCATAAATGTAAGGGGACACTTTACCACTGACCACCAATGTAAGTGGGCACATCTACCTCTGACATCAGCATTAGGGAGGCACTTCATCACTGAGCATCAATGTAAAGGGGCATATTTCCTCAACATTAAGAGGGCACTTCATCACTGAGCACCAATGTAAGGGGGGCATTTCTCTACTGAGCACAAGCATAAGGGGGCAGATCACTACTGACCACTAACGTAAGGGGCACTAACCAACAGTGTATGGAGCACTTGGGCAAAGGCCACTAATGTAATGAGGCACTACCCTGACCAACAATGTAAATAGGCACTTCACTACTGACCCTTAATGTTAGGGGGTACTTTATTGACCACCAAAATAAGGGAGCACTTTTCCACTCATTGTTAATGGAAGAGGGTGCTGTGCACAGTGCATATCCCAGATATATTGCTGACCATTGCACTCTGTAAGATGTACTCTACATTACATATTTCTGCAATGTTCACTGTTGCTGGTACTTAGTAGTTCTTAATTATTTTAATGATGTTCTCCTTTAAGATAGACTCAGACTAACTGTTAGCTCTGTGTCCATATTATGTGTACAAAATAGCATATGCTGTACATTATTACTAAATGTGATCATCCATGCTTAAAGCTAGAGTATGATTTACAAAGGGATTGCAGTTTCAAAATAATGGAAAACAGTTTTCCCACAAGCAATATCCAGACATAAGCATCTCTTTTCGCAGTGACCTACCTATCTAGCTACTATGATGTATTAGTGTCTTTAATTTGCTAGGTGCAATATGCGTGCATGCTAGGATATCTGAAAATTAGCCTTATAAGGCTCATACAATAGTATATCTGAAAGCAGAATTGAACTAATAACCACCACGCAGGAAGGGTAGGGGTCTTTTTTACTATAAAAGTACACTACCACAGACAGTCATTGCAGTCAGAATAGGTTTGGACATTTTATCTCACCAGAATGTGTCTAGATCTTGCTTGGCAGGATCTCTTATTCTGATAGAGTGCAGTAGTGTTCCTTAAGCCTATTTCTATTCTAAATGGCCATACAAATGATGTGATTATACGTTTTATTCACCGATTCATTATTGTCAATGGTTTCATGGTAGGTGCCTTCTTTTTAAGTATTATGAAGTCAGTTAATCAAATGTCTAATGTGCAAAAGGCCTTTTCTTTAAATTATTAAGAAGCACTAAAATTAAATTTCCAGATGTGAACAAAGAAGGTACTATATCACCCAGCGTTAATTCAACATTACCTCCTTAATATATTATAGACAGGCAAGGCTTCTCCAGCATGAGCAAGTGAAGGTCAATAAAAGCAGTGACAGCAGTCACTTGAGTCTTGAATTATTGGGTATCCTCAAAGGAGGGTTCTGCCAATCAGCAGAGCCTATATAGCACAATTATATAGGACTGCCAATCGCTCTGATCTTTTGCCCAGCACAGTAATAACACATCAACTTAATTAGATAAACATAAACACGTTGGATTTTGTGCATATATTTCATTTACAGTATATATTAGAATGAAATACTGGCTTTGCTTGTATGTTAGCCTGGTGTTTGGGTGCCTGCTCACTGCTAAGCTGTTTGATGTGTGAAGTCATGCTATTCTTGGCTACTCATGCATTTTCATTTGGCTGCCTCAGCCTCAGAAATGACATAATTTTCCCCAATCTGCACAAGAAAGGACTTTTTTTGTTGAAAGTAGTATCTAAATAGACCCAGAGAGAACTCTTCATTTCATTTAGAAATACATATATAGAGAATTATTATAATAATAATGTCAATATATTGTAGTCTGTTAACCTCTCTATCATACATACCTTGTAGAAAATGTATTCCATTATTTTGCATTGCTCTGCAAGAAATACTAGCAAGATTATATAAGCAACCATGTAATTTAGCTTTATAGTGGCCATACATGGAAGGACCTAACTGTATGCACACAATATACCAGAACTTCAGACAACTTTTGCTTCATCCTGTATGCATATTCAGTTATTCAGTATTTAGTGTATTTTAGGCAATCTACCTAAATCGGTCTATGAGACAGTAATAGGGATACTCATGCTGACTACATTTATCTCTATGTAATTATCCTACCTATTTCTCTGTGCAGGCATTACAGGAACTTAGCCCCAAATCTCCCTCTACCACCTAAGATCATATACGAGTTTTGCTTTTTTACTTGTACTTTGTTCCTGTAGTGATAAACAGCTTGTGACATCATCATTGGACTTGTAAATTTCTTGCTTGGGCAGCTGCTGGGAGGTCAGTTCCTACTGACAAAGGCACACCTCCAGAACTACATCTTTCAAGAGCCCTTCACCTACATGTGCACTTGTGTCTACAAGCTCTTGGGAATCATGGCAGCAATGCTGTTTTACTGGAAAGTTTATCAATATGTGGGGGGTTAGAAAGAGTTTTGTAGTCGAGCAGGCCAGGTTGAGAACAATTTAATTGCAGCAAAGGAACTATGTTATTAGACCAATTTGTCCAAACAAAAACTCGAGAACACACTGGATTTCTGGCAGATCAACAATTTGATCTGTACTTGCAGCATTTTTAATGAAAATAAACATGGGGAAAATGCATCTATTGCAGAGTTGTACTGTATATATGCTTTTCTTTTATTTTGCCCTGACATAAACTTTAATAAATCTCCTGATGTACACAAAATATATATATTCCTGTATGCATGAGAAGACTGTCATATGATTGTGCTGAAAATGCATGTATCACGTTGCACTCATACTCTGTATGACCTTTCTACTCCTAATACTTCTTCACAAATTTATTGGTAGTAGCAATCATCTTAAGAGAAACCTGGAAACCTACAGGAATACTAGAATTTTTGGAAAAGGGAATAATTTAAATAACTTAAACCCATTGTATGAAATGAAAAGACCAGCCTTGCCTATTAGTGAAGAAATTAGGCTCTGAAGATTTCTTGAAAGTCCAATTTTAATTATGAAGATTCCAACATAACTGACTAAGATGAGAACAAACCCTTCCTTTCTGATTAATTAAAGTGGACCTTTCAATAACGTTACAAGTCTGCATGAATGATTTCCTGATATTTTACAGCAACAGTATAATTTATTTCTTTTTTATGTTGTTTTCATTACTAAAATAAATTCCCTAAGCTCCAGGGGAATGACTTTGCCTAGGCTAAGATGATGCCATCAGTCTGCAGGCAGGAAGAACCATTTCCATTAGTCTCCTCTCCCCCATTGACAGGACTTTACATTGTAACTTTGCAGCATGTTGTTTCAGATTCATACATTTATCTGTTCTGAAGAAACTCGTGTTTGCATTACTATGACCTTGGTATATTACAAGGGTACAGATTCACTGTAGCTAGCTGAGCAATCTCAGTGTGGTAGAAAGAAAAGCTGCAGTGTCTGCATCCGTTTTGGTAAAGAAGAGTCTCGGAAAACATCTCACCAAAAACAAAACATCTGTTGCACTAGAAGGGCAGATGTCCAAGAATATGGCATAAGCAGAAAATTAGAAAAAAAAATATTAACAGGGTTATTCACAGAAGGGTGAAGAGTTTGGAGAAGGCAGGAGAAGTGAACAATCTAGGACAGGGGCGCCCACTATTTTTCGTCTGGAGATCTACTTTTCAAATGACGAGTCCATTGAGATCTACCAAC
>NW_017306602.1:89505-158520 GCF_000935625.1 Nanorana parkeri
TCTTCACCCTTTTGTGAACCCTGTAAATGATACATGTTATATATTTATATTAAACTGTGTTATATTTTAAATAATTTTTTTAATATTCAATTTTTATTTTATTTTTTTACTTTACTTATTTCCCTTTTGAAATAGAAAGAGAGATTGAGTACAGAGTCCTCAATCTCTTTTTCTGCAGCCCCTGTTATGAATAAACACAAATCCTCTAGACTGTGCGTTTCCTGTCCATTCATATGTCCATGTGGATATAGTATCAGTTACTATGTCTACAATCATGAATAAAGAGAAAGCAATGTAGAGCACTTCCTGTTCATTCATAGCAGGAACACAGTAAACATACTATGTCCTCAATTATTTACCAGCACTCAGTGGTCAGCGATCTCTATCCTGACTCTTTCGGCTGTTGCAGGAGGCCGAGTGGGGTGGTGCGGGAGGAGACCTTGGCCTCCAGTGACAATGACCGCTGACAGTGCTCTCTTCCACAGAGCAGCGTCCAATGAGGAGGAGAGAAGCAAGGGATGCAGCACAATTTCGGACAGAAAATTGTAGTTTCGGCATTTTGCCAAAACTACCATTTTCGGCCGATATGTTTCAGTGGCCGTAATTTTGGTGCATCCCTAATAATAGACATTGCACATATAACATCATATATCCCTCTACGGAAAATAGGGATTGCTAAATGCTAAAGACAAAACATTGTTACTTTGTCTATTTAGGGCACTGCCTCTTGATAGTTCAGTCCCCCAACAAAGTATACTACTTATGCTTTTCTCTCTGCCTTCTCACTCCATTACTATACACTTGATTTGGGTATGGGTAAGCACTTGACCTCCCCCATTTGAGAGTGATTGGGCCTGAGCGGCCAATTCCAGGGCTTAAACACTGTCCCACATCAGAGCTTACTTAGGTTGGACTTCTGCAGCACGGAGGCAGTGAGGGAGCATTGGTGGGTGAGTATACCATGCTAGGGAGTGGGGAGGGTATGGGGGGTGTAGGCCATTAGGAGGCACTGTAATTTTGCCCAGAATGGGCAGGTAACAGTGCCACTTTAATGGCAGTCAACAAAGCGAAATAGGTTCTGTGCCCATAAATGCTATTATATATAACTCTCACTGATTGTTTTACCATTTTGGTTTGATGTGTATTTAGTATTGTTACAATACATGCTAGACACACTGTTTCTTTTCTTTGAATAACTGGTGCTTTATTATTGGGAAAATGATTTCCCTGTCTGTCTGTTCAGGTTCAGTCAAATAGAAAAATGATTGTAAGCGCACTGCAGGCAGAGTGAATCAGCTAAGTGCTTACTGCAGGTGCCTGCATCTATGTTCAAGCATCTTTAATTTCAATTCACGCCCTGTTCTGCCAGCCAAGACTTGAAGGATCTCAGAAGTTCAATTAAGATGCACATTTTCTGTATGAGCTTCACCTGCCTGAATTCACGGCCATGTCCCACACATGAGTATTCATTTACAGCTAGAATTAGAAAATTCATAAGAGTAGACATGTTTAACAAGGCATAGTGCTTAAAGTGCTGACAGATAAATGCAGGCTTCCTTTTTAAACTGGAGCTTTACTATAAAGCAAATCTATATTGTTGGACATGTGCTTCAGCTTCAGTTAGTGATGCTAAACCTTCTATTTCGCTGTGACCCTCTCAGCAGCTCATCCTAAGCTGTCCCTTTATTAGTATAACAGTAAAATATTTGCTGCATATACAGTGGGTATAGAAAAGAATCACCCCTCTTTAAAATAATCACATTTTGTTGCTTTGCAGCCTGAAATGAGAACAGGCACAGTTTTTGTTTTATCCAGCTGTATTTACTAAGTGCAATTTATAACATCCAAGTGAAAGATATAATACCAACATGTCAGAAAAAAAAATAAAACAAATTTAAAAACAGAATCACTGAGTAAGGGTGCCCACACACCTTAAGATAATCGTACGATAATCACGGGAAATCCCGCGATCGTACGATTATCGTAAGGTGTGTGGAAGCCGTGCGACCTCTACTACTGTAAGTTTGCACGACTTTTAACTTACGAACATGTTCGAAAACCCGTCGAGCATCGTACGATGTTCGGCGGGTATGTAGCATGTTCATAAGATAAAAGCCGGACAGGCCGGTGTCCGCAAGCGCACACTGCCCGTTCGGCATTGCTCTCATCGGAAGCCCGCCCGTCAGGGGGGCGCGACTTGCGATAATCGCAAGTATAATCTGCCTGTCCAAGATAGGCAGATCGTACATTTTTTTAATTACCTTACAACCATCGCAAGACAAGAGTCTTGCGATGGTTGTAAGGTGTGTGCCCAGCATTAGAAAAATGATCACCCCCTCCTAAAAATTACTTGTAAACTAAATCAGGTGTAGCTAATCACCTTCTCAATGGCACACAAAGGGTTCTATTCACAAAGCTGCCGAGGGCAGCCGAGTGAATGACCGATCAGAAGTGAAGTGAGCCGAACACTGTTCGGCTATTCACTTCAGGCTGGTACGGCTGATTTCAGCCGTACATCGGCTGAAATCAGCCGTACATCGGCTTGCTTCGTGTGGCTTCGGATCAGCCGAACATGCTCAGCATGTTCGGCTGACCCGAAGTGCAGAAGGAGTTCGACTCAGCCGATCCAACATCTGGATCGGCTGAGCCGAACCTCCGGCATTATCTCCAGAACTTTTTTAGAGTCTCTCCCATCCTCTAGAACCCCCTATCCAAACCTGCCCAGCTATTTCCTACTCTGTCTGCCTTTATCCTATCCCTCCGCAACCTAACCGCTGAAATAATAGTCTCTCAAACCACTCATTCCCACACAGCTACTACCTTTTGTATCACCCCCCCCCCACCACAATTTTACAAATACCACAGACAGCAATTTTCTTTTTTAATAAAATAGGGGAAGGCTAGAACCTCTCAGCTATTATATGATTCTCTGTGCCAATGCTGCAGGTTTTCCCTCACTTTCTGTCTGTTTAAAATGCTGTGACTTAACTGACTTAAGGATCTATGTCCACTGGCTTCCAGTCACGTTAGATGGGTTTTGCATTTCCATACAAGTCTATTGACATGCCAAACCCACCAATGCACTTGTGATTGAATTCTGCATGATCTTCAAGCATCTCAAACTGATGTCAAACTAATGTCATTGACACAAGGCCAAAGTTTATCAACGCAAGCCGTAAATGAGGGACAATATCTCTAACAGCCTCGGATGGCAGTGAAAGATTAACAGGGGTTCTAATCTTTCCATACTTATTATCCAAAACAAGAAAACATGTTTAATTTTCTTTATTCCAAACTGTGATGCGTGTAATATTTTACAAAACAGAAAAGTCCAACTTTTACCTTGATAGCTCAAGGTTAAAAATATTTTCTCCATGCATGAGTAATGTCAAGGATTCTTCTGTACGTTGATCTGTCACATTTTTAAATATATAAGGATCCAAGGAATAAATTGCACTTGACAGGTTCTGCAGATTAAGTGGCCTATTGAATCCAAAAAAACAAATGTTAAAGAAGGGCATTTAGGAAAAGAAAAAAAAGGATCTTCTGCCAAGAGATATTTCAATGGAATGAGATTTGAATTTTGATACGCAGTCTCCCCAGTGATGGATAGTAGAATAGACTCCTTTTGTTCTATAGAGAGAGCGTGCCAGGCATGGCCTGATTCCCCTTGCAAAGCTATTGATTGATTGGGAGCTGCAGTTGTTTGGCTGGTAATGAATCATGAAATGATTAAGATACCGTTGGCTTTCTCAGTACACAGAGCTGTGAACGTATGATTACTCCTTCTCACTTTGAAGAGCGTTTGTTTTCTAAGGCAAAGCAGTTCAAGTTGTGTTGCATTCTCAAGGTGAAATTAGGTTATAAGTGGCAAAAATTATCACACAGTGCAACACCTGTGCACTAGATCTATAATCTATCCAGAGTTATAAGAAGAGTGAAATAACTGTTTTGGCATGAATAGTAGATAGAATAAGCCTTATGTACCATACTAGAGACAAAGAATACGGAGTTGATAAACGTAGCAAAATTCTGGAAAGAGAAGCAATGATGTACAAAAGTCAGTAACCAATAACCACCAATCCATCTACTGCACACAAAATATGTAGTCGAAGAGTATAAGATGAAATCTGTTTAGTTACTATGAAATTGATTTACTAAGGCAAATAGACTGTTCACTTTGCAAGGAAATGCTCCCTTAGCTTAGTGAATGAGGTGAAGCTCTGCTGGCTTCCATCATCCAATCATATGCAATCAATTTACTGTTTTTTTTAATTTTCCATGCACATAATTGGGTATTTCTTTGCTAATTGAAATTTTACCACATTTACTAAGGGATTAACGTAGTATGTACACATGCTGAAAACGCTGTTCAGTTTCCATTATTAGAAATGTGTTAATTTGCAAATTAGATTTTTTACTAGTCATCTACTACTGATTATTCATCTGTGATACATAATTATTTCATAATTGTTAGATTTTGTTATCCAAAATACAGTACATCTAACAATTGCCTGTATTTTAATCCACTGTTAATATACAAAACTGAATTCTTTTAAACTCTAACATTGACATGATTAGAAGTCACACAGGAACTTATGAATTTTTAGAAGTCTAAACATATTTTTACAATAATTTTTACAATCATCAATAACTGATAACATTTAAAAATGTAAAATCTAATACCATGGATATGTTAAAGAAATAAAGAATGTACACTTAGCTTAGTAAATAAAGTATATGTAAAGCCATTTTTTTTCTTTTTAGTTTTAGTTAGCTATTTTATTTTTCCTGCCCCTGTCCTTTTGCATAGATTTCCCTTTTGTGGATAGGAATGATTTCCCTTCACCTCTTGCTCTGGTGACAATGCTAAAATGTTAGATTTTGCATTTATTTTTCGTCTTGAGACAATGGTCACCATAATAAATAGAGGGGCTAAATCTTTTGAGCAGGAACACATACAGAAAACAAAACTTTACATAGAGTCTACCCTTTCTCACTCTATCCAAAAAAAGGTTTACCTTTACATACACTTTAATAATCACTTCAATCTTCCAATCATATGCAAGTCAAAACCCCTGTTTCCCCCCCTGCATATGATTGGGTTTCCAAGTTAAATTAGCATTAGGAATAGTTCGGTACAAGCACTATATACAACTATGTACCACTTACTCATTCACGTGGGAGGGCAGCATCTGGAGGCCCCTTTCATTCTTAAAGGGGGATTCCAGATTCCTATTAGCCCCCACTTGCAGACCCCATTTTGAGGGCATGTGGCCTGGTATGGATCAGAAAGAGGGGGCACATTTCCATCCCCGTTCCCCTTCCCCCCATTCCTAGCCTGCCAGACTGCTTCTCGGATGAGGGTCTGGTAATGGATTTTGGGGGTGGGGGGCAGGTGAATTCTGTTTTTTATTTTTGTGTGGGGTTCACCCTTACAACCCTGACCAGACCCAAGGGCCTGATATGAAATTTACCCCACATCTTTTTTTGAGGGGTCCCCATTAACATCTATATCATACCCTTATTTAGGATAAGGGTCTGCTACAGATGAAGGGAATCCCCAGTCGCAGTCAGGAACTGTCATTTGCCGATAATTTCTTTCATTGCATTTTCTTTCTTTCTTAATGTTAGTTTTGTTGTAGTATACTGTATACATCACATAGATGTGCCGCTTCACAGGCAGATTCATGGATTCCCCCAGCATGTTATTAAAAGGAATTGTGTATTCTTAATGTTGCCCTTTAAGCATTATTAAAATCACTAGAGGTGCAAATGGAAATGGAAATTTCAAAACCGAAACAAAACCGAAATAAAAAAATTGTCAGGCCGAAATTAATTTTTGAATTATTTTTGAATTATTTTATTTGTATTTATTTTTTACTTTACTTTTTAATTTGTTTATATTTATTTTTATTTATTCATTTTTTATTAAATATTTTTATTTTTTTACTTTACTTTTAGGGGCTTTGGGGAAATAGTAGGGGGTCTAAACAGATCCCTGATATTTCCCTTTTAAAATAGAAAAAGAGATTGAGGACACAGAGTCCTCAATCTCTTTTTCTGCAGCCCCTGTTATAAATGAACTGGAATCCTCTATACTGAGTGTTCCTGTTCATTTATAACATATGGATATAGTGTGTTTACTGTGTCTGCAATCATGAATGAACAGGAGGTGATGTAGCTCACTTCCCATTCATTCATAATTGAGGCTATAGTAATCATACTCTGTCCTCAATTATGTACAACCACTCAGCGATCACTAAGTGTTTGTACTCACTCTCCATCATGACACGCTGTCACCGAAGGCTGAGCGAGCGGTGCAGGAAGGAGAGCTCAGTCTCCTGTGACATCGCGTGCTGTCTCCGCCCACACACCGATCTGCCGGACTGTGACAGGAGACTGAGCGGTGTAGGAGGAGGGAGCGCTCTCCTCACGCAGTGCTTGGCCGCCTGTGACACTTTCTCTCCTCCCCACTGGGACACCGAGCAGCGCCCAGCGGGGAGGAAAGAAAGCAGGCATGTGCCGCTGTATCGGCACAAAAATGGCACTTTCGGCATTTAGCCAAAAGTGCAATTTTTGGCCAATATGTTTTATGTTTCGGCGGCCGATATATCGGTGCATCCCTAAAAATCACTACTCTCAGCCAAATGGAATTTAATTTTTTTTTAAACATTGCTTTGGTACATGTCCACCAGGGTACTACCCATCTGCCTGTGCACTTTGTCAATCCTTTGCCTACTAACCTAGAAAATGGGCATCAATGGTTTATAAAATTTCGCTCTCATTGACTTTAGCAGGGTTCAAACCTGCTTGGAACCAATCCCAGATATGTTCAGCTCATCATTACTTAGCATCACTTTTTACACTAAGTTAAGTGAACACTCTGTATTACTTCAGTACAACAACCACTATGGGTCCCAGATATTGCAAGGAGGCTACTGGTTCCATTAGTATGACTACATAAAGGCCTCTCAAACAAGGCTCCACTTGAAAATGAAAACTCCTTTAAACTAAGGCTAAGGAATTCAGTTATAAAAAAAAACACAATTATAAGAGGCAATTTACTTTGCAATTATGATCTATAATTGCTTACAGGATCATTATCATCATTATTGAGTTTGTAAACATTCATTGAAAGACGTATGAAATATGTCAAGCATAAATTGAGGTATGCATTAATTTTTGTTACTTAGATGCAGAAAATAGCCAAAAAAAAAGTTACGCTTGCTTTATTGTATTACACAATAATAATACACAAGCTGTGCTGCATTACTGACATTTGCAAAGCATTAGCAGACACTTAATACCACATTACTGCCTTATGAATTTGGCATTTATTGAATGCCATCTATTAGCTTTTAAATTAATATTTTCCTCCTTGGAAGAATATTTTGAAGAGCTGTTTTAACTTGAAGTACAAGTTGTCTTACACAAATACATTATTGATAACACCCATACATGTGAAATATTAAATCAGCAAGGACAAACAAGCAGCAAGGCAATAATATGTAAGACAAGAAAAATCAAGCTGTGTGGAGATGCTTTGTGATTGAATGTTGCTGTTCTTAGCAGGCATTTCTGCATTAGGATTTATTTTTATATTAGCCTTGTGATGTTATCTACTGTGACATTTCAAACCCTTTGCTCTTCTTTGATGTTGGAATAGATAATAGTATGAGCATTCCAGGCCATTCCGAAATACCGTACTTCAATGGCTGATGGTAGGAGAGCCATATTTTAGAAGGTAAAATGTTGTGAATTCTAAAGAAGCATGTGAAGAAGAATGAGTAAGTAATACTAACAGTATCCATGAAGTGTAAGCACAACCTCTATCTCTATTTTTCATATTCTCTAAACATGGAAATGTGAACTCTCTCTAATCCATGCAATAAACAGGTGCTTATTTGTGTAAATACAAAAATATTCAAAATATTACAATGGTTTCAACATTGTAGAGATTTCGAAGTATATTGTGCTCTTACACACATGTGGAGGGTGCATAGTTTACCTGGTTCTTGTTACTAGTGTATACCACGGTACCCTCCTGAATAAGGAGGCTTGAAACAAATGTCCCTTTCCAAAGTATATGCAATAAAGTGCAAAGAAAATTCATCTCATTCACCAGTACATCACCTCATTTACTAAGCTGTATTTACTTAGTGAATTTTCGGTTTCAGTGGGAACTGAGGTGACGTTCTGCTGACTTCAATCATTTGACCATATGCAAGCAAAAATCCTGTTTCTGTTTTTTTTTTTCCATGTTCCTTGCACATGATTGGGTATTCTCTCCAAAATGAAGTTTGACTTCAGTGAAAATTTACTGAAGGTGAGTATGCTCTACTCCTTCAGCAAATCATGGTCATTGTAAGGAGTCAGAGGGGTTGATTTACTGAAGGCAAAACGGGCTGTTCACTTTGCAAGAGAATTTGTACTTTGCAAGGAGATTTTCCCTTAGCTTAGTGAATAAGGAGAAGTTCTGCTGACTTCCATCATCCAGTCATGTGCAAGTGAACATGCTTTTTTCTTTTATTTTCCTTGCACATTGGGTATCCTTTGCAGAGTGAATTTTCACATTTACTGGTACTCAACAGTGCACAACGTACAGTTTATCCAAAGGATTTTAAAATTGGTTCTGGACACCCAGCAGCCCTCTGAAGTATACAGCTGGCTGGAGTAGGAATCTGCTCATGTAATAAGTAAATACACTGAGTGGCCAGATTATTATGGCCACCTGACGTTTGTAGGCAAATTAGCTATATTTAGCTATAATTTCGCGCTGAAGTTGCTAGAGGGCCAGACCATTATAAATAGTGAAGCAGGTTGTTTACCACAACAATTGAAGTGATTTTTTTTCTGACGATATGGGTAAACCACGCAATTTAACAGCCTTTGAACATGGGATGATTGTTGGCGCTCGGAGCCATGGAGCGAGTATCAGCAAAACAGCAGAATTTGTTAAATGTTCAAGAGCAGCTGTTGTTAAAGTGTTTAAAGACTGGACTGTCAGCCGAAAATCTGGGTCTGAACGTGCAAATTGTGGCCGCAGGCGACTAGTCAATGTCAGGGCAGAACGGAGAGTGGCAAGACTGGTACAAGACAACAGAAGGGCAACAGTGCAGTGTCAGATTCCTCGCATCACCTTTCAACACCTCATGGAGTCACGAGGCGGCCCAACGAAGTCATCTCGTGGAGTCATCTCGTGGCCCAACGAAGTACTGATGGGGTGGTCATAATATTCTGCCCACTCAGTGTATAGCAACCCCAATGTGGATGATATACCAGTTTAGCTCCAGAAGACTAGTAGACATAGTAACATAGTAACATACCGGGTAGTATGTGAGGTGGAATAAAGAACAAGGTAAATCCAGTTCAACCGATGTGTGTGTGTGTGGCCCTACTTTGAACTCTCTCAAGCTCGAGGACATCCTACCTGAGAGATGAGGCCGAACCAGTGATTTATAAAGTGGAAGTATTATTCTCTTATCGCTTGCTAGAATCCCTCTTTTAATGCAGGACAGTATCCTATTTGCTTTGCTGGCCGCTGCTTGGCATTGCATGTCATTGCCAATTATGTGATCCACGAGCACCCCTAGGTCCTTTTCCATGTCTGTCTTCCTTAATCTAGCCCCCCCAGATAGTAGTTTGAGCACTCGTTCTTTGCACCCATGTTTATAACTTTACATTTTTCAACATTAAATTGCATATGCCAATGTGTAGCCCGTGCTTCCATTTTATCCAGGTCTTGTTGAAGTGCACATATCTTCTGTTTAGAGTTTTTCTGCCTTACACAGTTTTGTATCATTGGCAAAAATGAAAATCAAACTATCTATCTGAAGCTCTATGTCGTTGATAAATAGGATAAACAGGATTGGTCCCAGGATCGACCCCTGGGGCACCCCACTCCCGACTTTTGCCCAATTAGACAATGACCCATTTATTACTACCCTCTGGGTGCATTCTTGCAGCTAGTTTTCCACAAGTGCAAACAGTTTCCTCCAAACCGATAGACCTAACTTTGTGAATCAAACATTTGTGGGGTACTGTTTCGAACACTTTAGCAAAGTCCTGATACACCACATTTACTGGTGTTCCTCTGTCTGAATTAGTACTGACCTACTCATAAAAAGTTAATAGATTGGTCTGACAAGAACAGTCCTTCATGAAGCCATGTTGGTTTCTTCTTATGATACCAGTTTTATTAGCAAATTCCTGCATGTAGTCATTTATCATGCCTACTTTGCACACTATTGATGTTAAGCTGAACTGCCTATAGTTATCCAGTGAACTCCTTTTTACCTTTTTGTATATTGGTTCCACATAAGCTCTCCGCCAATCAGCCGATACTATACCAGTCATCAAAATTATGTTCAGCGGTCTGCCTATGAGCTTGCTAAGTTCCTTGAGTACCCACGGATGTAACCCAGACCTTTGTCTTTTCCAACTTAAACAATTAGTGCTCCTTTTTGCAGTGTATTTGCCAAGACACCGAAATTATGTTAAATGACTCCCAAGCAGCTCTACTTAGCTTTTTGGTAGATAGTTCAACCTTGACACTATAGTTCACTGACCCATGGAGACAGTAGACATAGACAGTGGACTGTCAATATCATTATTATACCCACACCGCAACAGGTTAGTTGCTGGGACTGCCTGGGATTCTAGCAACCAACCAGAAGCAGACATGGAATTTAATGATTACAGCGGTTCAATTGATGTCGCTGGTGGTTGGTTGTTAGGCGTTCTTGCAACCAGAAATTACATGTGGCCTCCCCGGTCCTATTGTTATTTCTCTGTCCCCCATGATGATTGTTTAAATTTGTTCCATCTCTGGTTCTATAAGGAAAGCTCTAATGTCCAGTCACTGGATCTCAGTAATAAATATAGTGTCTAGTCTGTTGCACTCAGTGCAATTTCTATAGTCCAGTTCCTAGTACCCAATGGAATACTTTCCAATTCCGTGTGCCCAGTTGAAGCTTTATTGGCCAGTCCCTGTTGTAGGTCTAACCTGCATTCTTTGGTGCTGGTTGGAAACGTTACTTCAGCTGCCATTGTGAAATTCTGGGCTTCTGGTGTGTCCCTGTGCCTTAAAGGGGGGATGGGCTACCTTCAGGCATACCTGCACTTAATTTGTCCATTAATATATATGCTCCAAGATGGAGGCTCTCATAGATTCGCGTTAGGCCCACACTACACTGATGAGTCAGTGTGGCTTACACATATTTTTCAAAAGTTGTACAACTAAAACCTCTGTTTTTACCAAAAGATGTGAGACAATTTAGGATTTATTTTTTTTCGGGCTAGCTGGTAAGTGTGCTGGAAAATGTTTGTGTTTATATTGTGGAAAACCCTTTCATGTTCACCTTACTTTGAAAGCTAGTTACAATTTGATTTGTGCTGTTGCCATGTTTGTTTTGCTAGACTTTGAAAAGGGGCACGATTTCAATGTTTGCCATAGGCACTATTTTCTGTAGATACACATCTGCCTGTCACATGCCTTCAACCAGTCAGACAGCAGGTTTTATCCTGTCTTTGAAAAATACTCATTGATCAGATTATTTACATAAATCCATTTCAGTTGTAAATCTAAAAGAACATTGGACATATTTAGATTTCCATTTAAAACATTGCATTTGGATTTTCTAAATAGCAATTTATGAACATTGCAATGAATACAGTCAATACTATAGTTAACATTTTTAAACCTTTCTTTATTGGAATTTGGAAGTGATGTATTTGATCAAAATAGACATGTATCCTTTTTACACTCCACAAAGGACAACTAGTTTACAAGAAGACACCCTTCTGCAATCTCGAATGTCAGCATAAACAATGAAAGTATTTACATTCAATGCAATGCATTGTTTATCCAAGAATATATCATACTTTCTGGGTAATTATGCCTCAATCATTGACAATATTGTAAATAATATTTATAATTGTTTTAATTAATGAAACATGAATATAATGGTAAGTAACTGCTCTTAGCAGTGTATATTCGTGTTCATAGAACCCTTATATTTGTGTTATATTTCCTACCCAATTAGTGCTCTCTTCTAATTGTGTTCTGACCCTCAATTACTACATCTCAATAGCTATACTAACAGTAACTTCATGCAGTGCCTGTGTATTACCAAGGAACAAAAATACCTTATATAAAGGAGAAAAATTATAATTAGTTCAAAACATTCAAAAAATAAATAATTTAGAAATCAAAAAAAGTTGTTTTCAATTTATAGCCACTTAAGAAGGTGCCAAGAATTATGGGAGCAAGTTTACATTCTTGAATCCCATCACTCTCACAATTTAGAGGTACAGAAAGGAGATGACAGAGATTGTGTCTCTTTTTCCCATCTCATTAGGGAGAAAGAAGCATGAAGAGGGATATTTTTTCTACACAGAGAGGAATAGACAGGAGGTGTACGGGCAGTAGACATGTGCGATTCATTTCGTTCCGAATCGAAATTCGGACGAATTTTCGTAAATTCGGACATTCGGATGTATCCGAATTCCGAATTACAGACATAACGAATGCAAACGAATCCGAATTTCCATTTCTGAAATTCGGTAGCGTTCGCACGAACGTTCGTTTCGTTTTCTGTTCTTATTCGCTTCTTATTCGTTTCGTTCGTTGGAGCAAAGTGACATTAGAGAAGGAGAAAAATATTTTTTCCCCCTCAAATGTCACTTTTGCTGCAAACGAACGAAACGAATAAGAAACGAATAAGAAACGAATAAGAACAGAAAACGAAACGAACGTTCGTGCGAACGCTACCGAATTTCGTCCGAATCCGAATTGACTTTCACACCCGAATCCCGAAAAACGAAATAACACAAATCCGAATTTAAAACGAAACGAAACAAATTTTTTGGCAGTGCACATGTCTAACGGGCAGTATGACAAGCCTGGTGGAGTCTAGGTTGCTACTGGTCTCTTTGAACTACAAATTTGTAATCAACAATCATTATTCACATATGGTTAAAACCTTTGCTCCCAAATTGTTTTTGCTAACCTAAGAATTTAAAACCTCTACCTATAATTAAGCCTCTACCTATCTGCCTGTCTACCCTTGACATTTTGATCAAAGAAATGTCAGCCACTTAACCACTTGATATACATATAAATACAAACTCAAGCATATCTTTCTTTTGGCCTTTATGTCTTTCTGTTACCCTAGGAATATGCCATATGGTTCCCCAGGACATTTTCTATACAATGCAGAAATTGTGCTGGACACAACCATCTTGCTTTCTTTCTTCCTACTTAATGCCATGCAAGTGTTTTTTCCTTTGCAAATCCTGAAGAAGCCAAGTTTTGTAAAGCTGTAGTAGGGGAAGTAAACAGAAGGACCCCATAACAGGCTGCGGTAGCAGCTGAGGATGGCAGTGCATCATTGCCTGTCATCTTCAACAAAAAGTCAGTATTTGTATAGGAATATAGGTTAATAAAGGCACAGAAATAAGGTACTGGCATTCTTGATTGTGACTATACTTGACTATGACTTAAAAAGAAACATCGGAAGCTGCTGGCCTTAAGGCTCGCATAAACAACAGGCTTTTTACAAGAAAGGGTCAAAGCAGACAGAAGTAGTGTGACATGTAAAAATGAGCACAAAGCTCCACTTCCTTGCTGGGTAGAACACAACATATTGGTAATAACAATATATCATATTCACCTGACTTAAAAATAAAGATATTTTATAATAAAATATATTCTGTGCATTTTTTTTTAATAAAAAGTGTTTTATTATTTATGTATTGTATTATCAGATACACCAAATTACAAACAAATGGACTAACAATATATCAGTACAATAAAGCCCATCGGTTTGCTTTTACTAGCCCCAAATGTTCATGCAAATCAAAGATGCAGTTTCTTTATTCTCCTGCTCAGCGCCTTCTATCACAATGGTGACACAAGTGACTCAGGTCACTCATACTTGCATACTTGCAGCAGCCATTTGCATATGGAATGGTTCCCAGAAGTAGAAGGAGGCAAGAGGGCTAAGGAAGAGAGGTGAGAACTTCATAAATGCCAAATTTAGTAAGCTGTACCAAGGGACATCATGAAGAATGACAGCAATTATGCCTGGGTATATCAATATTACAGTTAAGGGTAGCAGGAATTTCCAGCATTTCAAATGATAATCTTGCTCTTTGTGTTTCCATTAAAAAAATACAAAGTAACACATGTTTAAGTTGAAAAGCATTGTGTGTTCTCCTAAGAAAGTGATTTGCTTACAAAAAAAGATGCAGGTCACAGGGTAAAACACTGTGTTTTGCTGTTAAAAATAACAAATGCACGTCAAAATATACACGCGATCTGATCTAATTAAATGTTAATATTAACTGTAATAATCAGTGTGGCTTGTGAACAAAGTGGGAGTTATGAACATTTTGTTCAATACACAATGGGGTCTATTCACAAAGCTGCCGAAGGATCTGGCCGTAGCTTCGGCTGATCCTTCGGCTAGCTTCGGCACCAGGACCCCTCGGTTCAGGAGAACACATCAGGTAGAGAGCTGGTTTACTTTAGCCAGAGAAAGTGGCCGGGAATCTCAGAGAAGGAAGGCCAGTCCTTACTTAAGCAGCTGAATGAGCGACCTGCCTTATGCAATTATGCAATTGTACCTCTAAAAAAAGCTGGGCTGAAGCTGGCCTGACCATCAGTGTATCTATTTTTCAGGGTTATGCGAGTCTTCTCTAATATCAGTGGGATGATTGCTTTGCCTGTTACTGTAAAAAAGATTCAGTAAAAAGTGGGGAAAGGTCAGTTCTTGAGTGTATGGCTTTGGAGATTATAAATATTCGAGAACATCTTTTCAGAACTCTCTCTCCCCTAGGGCTTCTTACTGGGAGGCGGCCTGTGTGAACTACTGCTATCATGGCCTGGCCTCAGCACGAGCCATGTGCTGAGGGCCCTGGACAATAAGCCACTTGCTGAAGTGCATGATTGAAGGAAGCTGTGCTGAACATTGATAGTCTTGCCTAAAGAGGGTTTCAGAGGATCTGGGCAGAAGCTGCCACCTGGACCTTGGAAGAATAATCTTTTACCAGGAAGCCAGTTTTTTGTCTGCCTACAGAGGGCCAGAAGTCAGATTCAGGGGCAAGGAAATTGTCAGGGTTTCTTACCCTTCCTTGTCCAGTTGCTTGCAGCATGGTTTGTTTGCAGTGTGTTTAACACTGTTTGTTCCTCTTTGGTGCCCTCTTATGACCAAACCCGTTAACGTCATCATTCTGTAACTACTGACAAACCTCCAAGCAAATTCCTGTCTTGCAGTGATGATGCACACACCAGTTCACTAATTCACCATCAGCTTGTTCATTCAGTCTCTGCCCTTGTGTGTGTTCTGACATACCAAGTGCTCTACAGTTGTTCCTGTTTTTCATGTATGACTTTGGCTCTGCTCTGGCTGACTGATCTCTTGGTTCCTGACACCAGCAATTGTTTCCCTTCATCCTGCTCTCAGTGTTCCCTGACCTGGTTCGGCTGACTACCCACTTTGGCATCTGACCTCCGGCTTCGCACTAAGGACCTCCTGGACTTTCTCCATTGTTTTTTTATACTTATTTTTTTGTTTCTTCCAATAAACTCCTTTTATTTTTTAAACCTGCACTTTAAGTTTCTGTCTGGTTTCTTGGTTCCTTAACAGTATGCAAGGACTATGAATTCTAAAAGTGCAGGTATTCCTACGCTACCCATATTGGTCTCTAGGCTAGATCAACAAGATAACTGTATGGATCAGTTCACCCTGGCACTGCAGATTCTCCTAGCACGCACTGCCCATCTTGAGTCAGGTGTTTCTTGGCCGATGGCTTCTCATTTCGCTGCACTCATATGCACTTAACTGCTAATCAGTCCCTGGAGGAGGGGCTGGAGAATTAACGAATCATAGGGTTCCAAAATGCCTGAGCATGGCACGTCAGATTTTTCTAGCAGGAAGGAGCATGCTAGTATGGGTGGCTAAGGGGACCATGAATGGGAAGGAAGAAAATATTAACTGAAATGAATGTATTCACACTTGAGAATAGGTGATTAAGGGGGAATATGATAACCTTTTCTAAATACACATATGACCCAAATAGTAAACTCAGTGTAAAGATAGGGCACTTCTTGTGAATGGAGGAAAAGGACATATGTAAAAGGATTCTTACTAAAAAAGTAAAAATATGGAAAAGCCTTCCACAGGAGCTGGCTCTAACAAACTCATTAGGTTGCTTCAAAAAAAGTATTAATGGCTTTGAATATTTATAAAACAATATTTTAGAATGTTGATCTTGTGAGTTATCCAGTTGCCTTCAGAGAGCAGAAAGGATTTTTTTTAGAGCAAATGGACAACTTTATATTTTTGCCTTTCAGTGCATTAACTGGGTTTAAGGATGCCATGATTTTTTTTTTTACTCAACAGATGTGTCTTTTTGAGACTAGTTTACTTGAGTAGTTTTGCCTACAGGTTTAGTTTAAAGCCCAACTCTGGGCTTATTTTTATTACTTTACAAAAAGGCTCCCCAACAGCTTACAAAAAGACACTCGTGTTTCAATACTTATCATTAATTGGGATCTTTTTGCCACAAAATGTTTTCACTTTTCTGGGTGGATTGATGCCAAGCATCACACCAGTAAAAAACATCGAGAGAGCAAGGGGACCCAGAGGTGACCAGCCTGAAAACATGTGGGGAAAGTGATTATATTGAAAAAAAATTATGACATGGGGAACCTTTGAGGGGGGCATAGTTGGTCTGTAATCCGTTGTTAGTGGCAGCACTATGGCTAGAAGGACTTTCTACTGCCAAGCACAAAAGGCACACATGATCGAGAAGCTCTTTGTGTGTCTGTATACTATCATTCTCAGTTGTTTGCAATCTGTTAAAAGAATGTTAACACTTCTTTTCACTGATCTGACTTTGGTAAATTTAAATATGAAGGGTTACCAGGCATTTCTTTGTGCATGAATTTACTGAATATTACCTAGAAAAGTTACATAAACCAAAACTTTGTATAAACAGGTCAACAGGGTGCACCACATACTGTATACATAAAAGTCATCCTTTTAAAATAGAAAATATTGCCTTTGTTAAATTAAAATGCATGTTTTAATTGTATGGGCTGAATGTATGACTTACTGATTGCAGTATAATAATTGCAAAATAGTTTTTAAAAAATCACTTTAGCCAGGCAGCCTATAATTAACCCATAACAATCATGTGTGCCTGGTTCCTACAACAAATGACAACACTGATAATAATTATAGGTAGAGATGAGACCTACAATGAATCCAATTTGTCAAGACTGAAAAAAACCTGGAGGCGTGACAAGTGCATTGCTGTGCTTACCAAAAATCTCAGCCAAGCAAAGCAATGATTTTGAAGACTGGATTCAAATGAATATTATGGATTCATAATAACCTTAGTTTATTAGGACACAGAGTGAGATGCAGTATCCCATAATGCCCATCAGATTAGAGAGTGTTAGATTTGCTAATTTTCTGCCCGTGGACAAAATCAATTTAGACAGCCTACTTATGTGATATCCTATGGTCCTGTCTGATTTGATTATTAAGTTGCATACATTGTATATGTGTATTAACAGTAAGTACAATCATTATTATTCTCTTCATATTTATACTCCTATTAATTAGGCATGTCCAGATACCAGTTCAGATACTAGTGCCGATACTTGGCAAGGCTGTAAAAGTATCTTGTACTTGTACCGAGTACGGTACTTGGTTTCTGAACATCCCTACTATTAATGTTTATACTTTTCTGTAGCCCTGAAGAAGGAATGATTTGCCCCCCTGAAACATGTAGGTTGTTTTATATGTGAACTATTAACTTGTAATGTGTTGAAAAATCCCTGCAAGCACTAACAAGCAGTTTTGAGACTCATACATGCTGGTTAAAGTTCAACTTCAGACTAAACTGTTTTACTGGTTTTTATAAGAGCTGAAGTTGGGTCTTAAAGCTTAGTTATGAATCTCTACACAACACCCTTTAACTGTCACAAAGCCAGAGTAACTAAAAATATTGGGTTGCATAGCAGTGACTTTATTATCTGAACTTTTGAATCTGTCAGATAAGTCATAGTATGTATGCACAATACTAAAACCCCACCACATCTCAGATTATTACTGCTTATTTGGTTTCTGAATGCTGATAATAATCCATTAAAGCTAAAATAACAAGTGGGAACCTTTAAGTTCTAAGCCATGATAAGTTTAAAACACTCTGAACACTCAAGGCTATGGGGTTTGAAAAGAAGATTGTGGCTGGAATATACAATGGGGTCTATTCACAAAGCTGCTGAAGGATCTGGCCGTAGCTTCGGCTGATCCTTCGGCTAGCTTCGGCACCAGGACCCCTTCGGTTCAGGAGAACCGAGGGGGTGCTGTACGACTAATCTACATCACAAATTATGGACATGGCAGCTTCTTGTAAGGGGATCAGTTGTACAGGTATAAATATTGCTGAACTGAACTGACTAATGGGACATGTACTGAAAAGACCTGCCATAATGACATATTTATTTGGAACAGTTGGAAGCTCTGATTACAAGTGAAAACCTCTTCCATGTACATGTCAAGACTGAGATAGTTGCCCTGGGCAAGACCTGAATGGCTTAACCTAACTTATCTTTTACAGTATGTGCTTCTGCAAATACAGTGGTTCATGCAACTTAATTGGCTGCCTTTTCTTTACTTTAAGTTAGAGGTTATTGAAATTCTGGGAAACATAACCATGCTGGTAGATATAGTATATTAGATTCTTTCTGAAATAAATGTACTGTAGACAGTCTTTCCTTCTACACATAGATTCAGTGGTGTTGTTTGCAACACAAAACGTCACAGACCATAGAATAGGCATTGATGTGGAGGTGTCTTCACAGAGCTCATAGCATTTTGATGGATAGAACAAATTCAAGCTTTAGCTTGTTAAATATAGTTGTATGTTATATTTAATTTCAAATCAGAGGGTATTATATTGTGTGTTGTTTTGTTATAAATTATTTTAATTAATGTTTAAGTAATATTTATTACTAATGGGTAAATAGAGGTGGATGGGATTCTGTGGCTTTTTTTGTGTTATTCTGTTTGTTATTTGTTAGTTTTAGTGCCTTTATCTGTTCTTTTCCTTTTGTGTGTAGCATTGGTGGGGGCTACAACCTAATTTCCTTGTAAAATATTGTATTGTAGAATGATCATACATTTCTTGAAATCTCCAAACTTTAAATCTTTTTATGATATGACAGATAAAATTGTAGTGTGTTTTCCATGTGCCGAACAAATGCACTAGAATGGCCAAAATATTAGCTAATCAATTAAGTAGAAAATTTTTTTTCTAATTTGTCAAATATTTGCATAAATAATGCCAACTTTAAATAAATAATGAGATATTTGTTTATATTTACTTATGCGGGGTGCACTGCATGAGGTCTAATCAATCTTCTATCATCATTGCATTTTTTCTAATGTGTAAATGCACATGTACATAAAAGAAAGTGACGGAAACAGATGTTCCATCAGTTACATCCATTTCGATCAGCAGGGGATTCATGCACAAATCCTCTCCTGACCGGACAGTGTGAAAGGAGCCTTAGAAGTTCACAGACCAAACAGGAGTAAGATATTTAAGAGGTCTGCTGGTTGACCACACACCTGAACAGCATACCTGTAAAACTGCTCTTGATTCTTCAGTCATAATTATGTGTTGAGCTCACATAGAGCCCTTCTCTATACTCAGACCTCTGGACTCTGCCCTTCCTTCTCTTCTGCCAGATTCAGCCACTTCCCTGCCCCTTTCTTAACTGCATACATGATGGAGCTCTGGGTGCTCGTTCCATCATCAACATTGAGAGCAACACAAGGCATTCATATGGGTGAATAACAGACCACTAGAATGTCCATGACTATTCTTTGATGGTGCTTTTATATAGTATTCAGATTTTTATATAAACTTGATTGATGTTACTTATAAATACAGAAAGCCATAAATACAGGTGAAACTCGAATAATTAGAATATCGTGCAAAGTTCATTTATTTCACTAATGCAACTTAAAAGGTGAAACTAATATATGAGATAGACTCATTACATGCAAAGCAAGATAATTCAAGCCGTGATTTGTCATAATTGTGATGATTATGGCTTACAGCTCATGAAAACCCCAAGAATCCCAAATCCACAACCTCAAAAAAGTAGATTATTACATGCAATCAATAAAACAAGGATTGTACATAGAACAATATCGGACCTCTGAAAAGTACAAGCATGCATATGTACTCAGTACTTGGTTTGGGCCCCTTTTGCAGCACTTACTGCAATTACTTTTGCACGATATTCTAATTATTCGAGTTTCACCTGTATTGTGCAAAAATGGCAGTCTGTTGTTTTATATGTTGGGTGTAAATCTTATTTATTAATATCCTATGGGTGCAATACCATGTTTGTTCATGCTGTGTGCAATTCTCAGTGTTTGTTCTTATTCTGAATGTATGGATTACTGTTCTTTTGGGGGGTTTTTTAATAGTACATTTAATTCCAAGTATCTGTATGTATAGCTGCTGCACATTACCTATTCTCTTTTTCTGTGTGCTAGGTGTAATTCTCAGTATCCATTTTTATTGTGCATAAATAACACTGTACAGTACCACTTATCTTGCCCTGTTATGTTGGGAGTAATTCTCAGTATCTCTTCTGTTTCTGTATGTATGGATGCTGTGTGATACCACTTCCCTTCTGTATACTGGGTGTAATTCTCAGTATATCATATTGTATCTCGTATTGATGCTGCACAGTACAATTTCTCTTGTTCTGCACAATGGGTTTATTTCTCAGCATCTGTTATTATTCTGTATGTATGGAGGGTATAAAGTAATTCTGCATTTATGGATGCTAAACCATACATATTGTCTTGTTATGCATGCTAAATACAATTCACAGTACCTGTTATTATTGTGCATGTATGAATTCTGCACAGTGCTATTCTCTTGTTTTCTATAGTAAGTGTAATATTCAGAATATGCATGTATAGCTGCTGCTTGATATCTCTGCTCTTGACTGTATACTGGATGTAATTCTCAATATGTGTAGTTAATCTGCATGATTGGACACAGCACAGTACTTCTTCTCTTGTCCAGCATGCTGGGTGTAATTATCAGTATCTGTTCTTGTTCTGTGTATGGAGATTTCACAGAACCACTTCTCCCGCCATGTATACTGAGTGAAAATCTAATTATCTCTTTTATTCTGTGTATGAACGTACATTGTCCTGTATGTTGGGTGTATCTGTTTTATTTATTTTTTGTATGAACAGTGCACAGTACCATTGGCCTTGTTCTGTAAATTTGGTATAAATCCCAGTATCCCAGTAAGGATACTGCACAGTACCACTTGTCGTGTTCCGTATCCTAGGTGTAATTCTCAGTATCTGCTCTTGATCTGTATAGATGGATGCTACGGTACTCATTAGATTGCCTCATGTTCTGCTTACTGAGTAAAGTTACCAGTATCTCCCTTTATTCTGTATGAAAGTACTACTTTTGATCTGTAGAGGCTCACATTCATTGTGTAAATAATTGAAAATGTAGAGGCCTACCTTAGTACAATTGCTATATTGTGTGTAGTTATTGGTATCTTTTCTATACATTCATTCAGGTTCACTATATAACATTATTTCTGTGCACTTTTGTTTTATATTTGAGAGCTGGCAGGGCTGGATTTCACTGCTATTCTTCCACAGCCCACATTATCTGTGCCAACTTTGAATTCTCAATCTAAAAAATAATTCCAAATTGCTTTACCGATCACCACCAAAGGCTTTAACAATATTAAAATGTAAGACAGTGAAGTAAGGGGAAAACTGCTGCACTACAGCCTTTGTGCCCTTCCACAAATCTTGGCATTGGTGCCAAACACAATTATTAGCCCAGTCTTATTTAGCATGTAAGATAAACTACATAGCACCACCTCATTCATTCCATGTCATAAAAGTATCTCTCTGCCTTTCTTCTGTAAATTGTACAGCTTTTTACTATTTTTTCTCATGCTGAACAGGTATAAAAGGTATAACCATCCACTGCCTTTCCATTTCTCTGAAATGTGTGTTTTCCACTGTTTGTTACCCAAATGAGACATCTGAATATTTTGCGCATTAGCCAAAAATACAAAATTCTGTGATGGACTACAATCTCAGTACAAATCAGTAAACTAAACGTGAGATTGTAGTCCATCACAGGAGTGAGCTTGGAGTGGTGGCTAATTTACAAAACACACAGGGGATATGAATTAAAGTAGCCACCTCCCAGAAGAAAGGACAATGCCAGCACCAATTTAGAGATGATTTAAGGATCTACAGCTGAATGGTACACAAATAAGATACATACCCCCCATCGCAGGGGGGCGGAACCGGCGGGAAGTTTAAAAGTCAGAAAAAAGGATTGAGCAAAAAAGGAAAGAAAAAAATAATCATACCGCCAGGGAGGTTAACTTCTGAGTTTAGTGTCACTTTAATGAAATAAGCCACCATCTTACAGTAGGTATGTCTTGTAGGTGTCTGGTTTTGCTGTTAGTAAAAGTTGGCATTCTAGATACAAATGAGTGTAATGCTAGAGGAAGAGGGGAGTCAGCAATTGCAGAACTTGCATTTCACTGTCCCACGTATTTTATTTGACAACAATTAAAGTTGAACTCCAGTGTGCAGCAATATACATTTTTAGACTCCCCCCTTCCTTCCTCTGCAGACCATGTTGTCTTCCTTTATTTCAACATTTATCTGAAGTTTTCTACCTTACAAATGGAAAGAAAAAAAAGAGGTCACAAAAAAACATCATGCCTATCTAAACTAACACATACATCTGTTGGGGTATGTAATCTACTACACGGATACTGTGTGTTACATGTGTTTCCAGTGCAGATCACACTGCACAAACACTATTATGAGCTCCCCTTTCATACTCCTTACTGCTCCAGTATAAGTAGATTGTACAACATACTAGGGAAGAGCTTCAAGTTTAGGTCGACCATGGGTTTGACCCAAACCTAGCTTGTGTGCAGTTGGGAAAATGCTAAACCAATTTGGCCATTCGTCACTATAGCAACCAATTCCCAACAATGCACAGCCTGGCCTTTGAACTTTTGTTTAGTGGCTTAGAAGGGGCAGTTATGGGGGATTTGTTGAGTTACAGCCAGCCCCTCAGTATAAAAGTCAGTGTTCCCAAAAAGCCTGTTCTCATTATGTTTTGAAGAGACCTGGAGTAGAGATCACAGAGTGTTTGCAGGGAGAGAAAGTTGCTGCTATACTACAATATAGTGCTGTTTAAAAGTGTTTTATTATAAATCGTGTATAATAATTATATTTACAGTCAATCATATATTCAGTCATTGGGGTCAATTCACAAAGCTCAGCGTTATGAGAGTAGAAGTTAATTTATCTACTGGAGAGATGGAGTAGATATGGAAAGATCACACAGTAGTGCAGGGAGAGATAGTTGCTGCTATACTAAACAGTGCTGCACAGTGCTAAGCCCAGTACTGTATTGTGCTACCTGACAATTAACTACATATTATTGTGTACCCACCTTTGTGTTCACAGTGCATAAACCCAACAGTCCTTTCTAGGATTGCCTTTGTGTGTGTGTCAGCAATGGCCTCAGTTGCTGTTTAGCTGCTGTGACCCCTTGCATTTTATTTATTTATTTGTTTGTTTTCACTTTTCCATATGTTTTTTTTTTTTTTTTACTTTCAGTTAGGTTTAAAAAACACAAAAAAAGGTTTTAGGGTTGATGTCTAATGTTTTAAGTTGTATGTTTTGATAGAGGTATATTTTTATTTTAACCACTTGAAGAGCAAGGTGTTAAACACTCCTTCCTGTCTAGACCATTTTTCAGTATTCAGCACTGAGATACTTTGACTGACATTTATCACCACTGGGTTTTTTTTTATTTTTTTACTATATAAAGAAAAAAGTACCAGAAACTTGAAAAAGAAACTGTTTTCCCTACGTTATTATTACCCAATTTTTTGGTAAAATATAAAAGATAGGGTCTCCTTAGGTAAATAGAACATGTTAAGCCTTAGAATTGCATGCACCTGCAAAATCGCAAAAAACTACTTTACAACAAATTGCCCATAATTGACGATTTAAAAGCTTTCACCGCTCATAAGTTTAGTATTAACAATGATTGATGGCCTTAGAATTATCGTTCGCACTCCATTATATTAACCATTTCCCGTCCAGCCGTTGTAATTATTCGGCCAGGTGGGTAACTCTTGAATGCGGGTGGGTGCGTTTTAAACGTCTTTTCCCACTCCTCTGTTAGCCCCCTATGTGATAGCAATAAAGGTAAGTGTAAAAAAAAGTTGTAAAAAATGAGTCACATATTTAAAAATGTTAAAAGCACTAAAGATTTGTTTCAAATTCCAAGCCCCCACATACACACAAACACGCGCCAGGTGTGCCTACATGCGAAAATGACAATTGTGCCACACATTATTATTATTATACAGGATTTATATAACGCCAACAGTTTGCGCAGCGCTTTACAATATAAATGTTACTTGCTTCTCCCTGTGGAACTGCAACCTAGTTAAAGTGCTTTTTGTAAATGAAAACCTTCTTGTTTATTGCTTTTTATGAAAAATGGTACATATGAAACTATAAAAACTATACACCTATTAGACACGAGTACCAAATTTGGTAAATATAATTACAATGCCAGGATACATATGGCTAAGTAACTGGCAGATTCAGTTGTCCTTTGTAACTTATTAGTCTTCAAATCAGGGGCGGCCCTACCGTCGGCCCAGCACAGTCCCCTGCTCAGAGATGGTGGGGCTTGCCGGCTAGGATCAGATAGGTATCCGGTGGTATCCCAGCGCTGAAATGGGGGGGCCCGTCGGATACTGAACTTGGCGCAGATATTATGCGGTCTGCCGGCCGCCGTGTGGAGGGAGCCAGAGATCAAAGCAGGCACATCAAAGGGCAGCCATGAGGCCTCGGACGGCTGTGATGGACCCAGCAAGCAGCACACAGACACTGGGTTTTTTTTTCTGCAGCCTAAGTCCCCCACCAGGAAACAGCTGAAGACAGAAGACCAGCCAGAAGAGGTAAAGGTAAATAATTAATTAAAATTATTATTATTTGTAGCCTAACTGATGTTGTATTAAGTACTGCTAATATTTGTAGTGATCTATAGCAGGTACCATTCTGCATTGCAGCAATGCAGAATGTTACCCTCTATAGAGGACTACAAATCTCAGCAGTACTTTATACAGCAATTCTATTGTTGTATAAAGTATTGCTGGTATGTGTAGTCCTCTGTAGCCTATGCCATTCTGCATTGCTGTAAATATGGATGCACCCATGGCCCAAACTAGGGGGGGCAGTTATGTGACATGTTTTTTGTAGTCTTCTATGACTGATGGAATTATTCTGCATTTCTGTAGAGAGTAATGCTGGAAGTTGTAGTCCCCTATAGCCGTTACCATTCTGTGTTTCTGTAGAAAGTATTGGTGGAAGTTGTAGTCCCCTATAGCCGTTACCATTCTGCATTTCTGTAGAGAGTACTGCAGGGAGTTGTAGTTCTCTACAGCCGTTACCATGCTGCGTTTCTGTAGAGAGTATTGCTGGAAGTTGTAGTCCCCTATATCTGCTACCATTCTGCATTTCTGTATAAAGTTTTGCTGTGAGTTGTAGTCCTCTATAAAGAAATGCAAAATGGTAATGGCTATTAATTGAAAGAGCTGGGGGGGGGAATCTTGCGCCAGGGCCCATTGTTCCATAGGTCCACCACTGCTTCAAATGATTGATTTCACTATTTGACATGATTACATCACATTCTGCCTTATAATATATCAACAAGTATAACACTATAGTCTCTAATGTTCTTCCAAAACAAGTATCCATGCAATTGTATATCTGTGTTGATGTAGGTAGGATATTCTCGATGTTATTATTCTAGTAAACTGATCCGCTTTTCAAAGTTCAGTTCACACAGCAGTTTTCTTTGAAACCAATTTGGCATCTCTGTGCTGAGCACTGTTTGAATTTAGATGTGTATCTTTCCATTAGAAACACTGGTTTCGTTTTTTTTCTTTTAAGAGATCAAACATCTTTATGTTGGGATCATTCATTTCTGATAGGATCCATTTAAGAATTGTTTGCTCTGTGGCTGAATGTTTTTACTTTTTTCACCTTAAACCTTATTCAAAATATCTTGCCTGCACAAGAGCGTTCAACACTGTGGTCTTAATATACTAAAGGAAAATGTACACGAACAGCGACAAATTGCTATTGTATGCCTGAATTGTGGGATTGCATAGGCACAGTGGCGTCACAAGGGGGGTGCGGCCCGCACCCGGGTGCCACCATTGGAGGGGTGACACCAAAATGACTCACAGTCATTTTGGTGTAACCCCCCTCTGAAAAGTCGGGCGCTCGGTCATGGACCGAACGCCCGACAGTATCAGGAGAGAGGAGGGGACCCTCCTCTCTCTGCCGGCGTCCATCACCAAGATGGCCGCCGGCAGGTATCATCATACTGACGCGCGTGCACAATGACGTCATTGCGCACGTGCGTGGTGACGTCACGCGCATGCGCAGTGACGTCTCGGCGGGGTGACACTCGGTTACCGTTCCGGGTGTCACCCAGCCTCGGGACGCCCCTGCATAGGCATGTAAATATATGCCGACATATACCTGCATCTCAATAGTAAATTGAGAACAGAAGTTTAATGTGTAATCCTAGTTTGCCATGTGTGTTAAACATTCAATTAATGCTTGTGTTGTAAATAAATACTAAAATGTGCCAAGCTCAAAAGTCGATCATAAAAGTGAAAGAACAATGTGACATATTCTGTCGTTAGGAGCACCTTCTTAAAATGACAGGACTAATAATGTGTACCCCATAGCCAGTCTGTGGGAGGAGCCAGAATTATTGTTGGTTGCTAGGGGATCAAATACTTATTTTACTCACTGAACTGCAACTCAATTTATAACATTTGTATCATGTGGTTTTTCTGGATTTTTGTTGATATTCTGTCTCTATCATTTAAAATACACCTATGATAAAAATTATTCACCTTTCATTTCTTTGTAAGTGGGCAAACTTACAAAATCTGCAATCATTATTTTCTTCACTGTATATACGGTACCAGTGTTAATGTCTGTGCATGTTACAGGCGTTTACAAGTGGCAACTGTCACCCATTCAAGTTAATGATCAGGTGACAGCCGTCATATGTGAAAGGACTACATGCAGTTAGGAATCAATATCTATCCCTGGATACACAATTGTGTATCCAGAGATAGTGATTCTTTATGTAACTGCATGTAATCATATCACATACCATTACATGTGATATGCAGGCGTTTACATGCATCGGCTGTCACCTGATCATTAACTTGAATGGGTAACAGTTGCTGCATGTAAACGCCAGATTTCAATCCCCCCTTCCCTGCACACATAATAATACACCCCCCCCCTTCCAAGCCCCCCACATATAATAATGCACTACCCCTCAGCAAGCCACCGCACCTGCTTGCATCTTTGCAGGGAGGAGGCAAGGAGGCACATCATTCCCTTGTGATCCAGTAGTGATTAGTAATGTCTGCTGCAGACCTTACTAATCCATCCTAGTGAGCTAGGGAGCTAGTGAGTGCCGGAGCTAACAGGAGCAGCTCTGCGGTCTGCATCCAACAGACCGTGGTCCGTGACCATGTGCCTGACTTGTCAGGTGGCTGTGGGCCACATACTGTCTAACTACTAGAGTTCAAAACAGAGGTTTTGAATTGGTGAGTGCCTTTGCCATTTGTTGCATTTTTTGGATTTGGTGTGGGGACACACTGGGGGCTTCAGCTGCCATTGTGATGTGCAGGGCTTCTGGTGTGTCCCTGTGTTAGAAGACTGAAAGTGCACCAGGTGGGTAAAATGAACACAGTCACTCCCATTCATTTTTCAGTTAAGCTTTGAAAATTAAAGATAGAAGCTGATTGGTTGCCATGGGCAACTGCTCCAGATTCTGTCTGCTCCATTTTTGATAAATTCCCCTCTGTGTATTGGACATGAGAACACTGAGGGACATTTTGTCATTTTAGCGGAGAAGAAGACAGGCTGGAGGGAGGTGAATGACATACCGGCTAAATTCCCGCTCTTCCTCCCATGATGCAGTACTGGAGCCAGGGTTGCCACCTTTTCTTCAAGCGAAACCCGAACACTCTAGCGACGTGCGGAAATTTTTGGGGGAGAATGAGTCACAGCTTATTCATATGTAAAAAGCGCCACCCATTCGTATGCCAATATCACAGCCGAGCCTACTTTTAGTGGGGGGCCACTAGCCCCTCTTAATTTTGGTTACCCCTCTCTGCCTGACATCTTGTGTTTAGGTTTCTGCTGACATGAAACCCGGACACGGCATTCAAAACCCGGACTGTCCGGGTGAATCCTGGGCATGTGGCAACCCTAACTGATGCATGGTGATTGGCTAAGCAAGCACCCAGCACTCTGACACGGAGGCAGAAGGGAATCCTCAGTCCTGTGTATATGTCACCTCATGACTTTGAGTTAATGCAGAGCTTTCTTTCCTCACTCCAGAAAAATGGAGCAACAAGGGAGCAGAGGAAAGGTCAGTATAAACAGCCGCAAGGGACGACACCTCTTACTTTGCCCTGCATAGTGATATCTGAGGTGATCCAGGAACATTTTTCTAGCTAGCCCCGCACTTCAAGGTTTAAGTGCTTCTTTTGGCCTAGGTACTAAAATAACAAAGTTATACTCACCTGAAGGTCTGAGACGGCCAGCTGTCACAGTGCTCTCTCCAGCCTGTTTCTCCCTCCTTGCATGGAATGTCCCTCAGCATCCTCATGTCTATACACTGTGTATAGAACGTGGTAATTGACAGGACCTCTGACCACTGCAGAGGAGGGGGAGAGAGGCTCTGGGGACCAGTCTAAGAACCAGCTGGCTCAGAGCATCGGGTGAGTACAACATTTTTATTTTTTTAACCAAGACACAAACATACAGTTAAGGGTTAGCCCCTAACAGCCCCACTGCAAGGGTTAATCTTTTTTTTTCTGGGATTCTTCTTTAAGATAATATTATTTTAAAAATCTGCATTTACAATCTAAAAGGCTTTATTTAACTTAAGAAATTCACAATTTGCCTTATAATGCTCCACGGCTTTCCAAGACAACCTTGTGTTTGAAAATCATGCTCAGAAGCAAAATATTCTGAGAAATGATCTAATTATGTTGGTAACTATATGCTTAATTCGCTAAGCTACATCACCATCATTATGGCAAATAGCAAACGTTATGGCTTTGTGGATTGAGCCTTATACCTGTAGTATCTAAAAGCAATGTCGAGGAAAGCCAGCCAGAGACGACTTGCTAAAAGAAAAAAAAACAATCTTACAATACATTTCCTTTGCTGCGTTCCTTGGATGTAACAAACACTTCAACGTTACTTGTTTACAAAATCTGGGAATGGTTCCCTATAAAACAAGAATGTCATACAATTTTTTTTCTTGCATAAACATGAAAGTGCATGGAAAAAGTGGCATACATTATTCTGTTGTAAGTAAGACTGAATGCCACTTTCACGTGTATTTTTACTCAATCATGTGCCCTTTATTTTTCTGTGTTACACTATAGCAGAGAACTGTCAGGTAGCATAATCTGGGTACAAGGAAATGTTCCATCCTAGAGACTCCTTTGCATTAAATAGCTCTAACTGTCACATTATATTACTTAGTGTGGGTGATATGTGTGCTTTAGTAGTATTGCACCATCAAAAAACTCGGTGCAATGAGACAGTGATTTCCCTAGAGAGCGGCAACCTCTTTTTACCACTTCGTCCTCCTTGCCTTGAGAGTGTTAGATGATACTAGTGATGCCATGTAATAACAGAAAGCTGGATCCCTGGGACTATGGTCGGTTAAATAATGAAATACCATAAACATAGAAGCCCTTGGTGGGAGAGGATGACAGTATGTTGGCTCTCAGCTTTAGTTTGTTTGGCTCATATCGGAAATCCATATAACATTTTACCCCTGTGGCTCATATTACCTTGCATTGACTTTGCTTGTCACAATAATACATTTCAAAAAAGCACAGAGAGCAGATGACTTTGAGTTTTAATGGAAAGGTAAATCTGCTTCAGTCAACTTAAATTTAAAAAAAAAGGCAACACACTGAAACGTAGTGTTTTTTTTTTTTTGTATTACCCTTAACCTCCCTGGCGGAATGATTATGTCAGGAATTTTGTACCAAAAGCGGTACAATTTTTTGCATGGAAATTTGTTGTTTATATTGTAGGCCTGTAATTCTTAGTAAATCTTAGGAATAACTCACCTAAATCTGTCCAAACAAGAGTCCAGTAGACATCCCAGGTATGATAAAGTTTGAAACACGAAATTAAAAAATTATAATATAATAAATTATAAATAATTATAAGAAATTATAATATAATAAATAATTATAAATAATTATAAAAAATTATAATATAATAATTTAAAAAAATGGTCCAGTAAATGGGAATTCTGGGGGCGCAGCCTGATCCGTACCACAGTCAATAGAGTACCAAGTTCGCACATCACTGAGCTCGGTCGCAGAATCGTCGCTGTTTTAGGTCAAAAGCGGTTTTAGACCAGGTAGAAAACAGCGATAGTAAATTAGAACTACTTGCAGAATTGAGCGATAGCGATTCGTTGGGAAATTCCTCAACAGACACTGAGAGGACAGCGAGGATTCTGCGACCGAGCTCAGTGATGTGCGAACTTGGTACTTTATTTACTGTGGTAAGGATCAGGCAACGACCCCAGAATTCCCATTTACTGGACATTTTTTTAAATTATTTTATTATAATTTTTTATAATTATTTATTATATTATAATTTCTTATAATTGTGAAAAAGTGTCAGGCAGGGCACTGGACAAAGCTCTAGGGACAAAATTGAAGTGAAATAGTTTGATACATAAGTGTAATCATAGCAGATTACATTGTATTGTGTGTATTCTGTGTACATTACAACTTTTCACTTTTGAATTTCCCGCCTGCTGTGACGCCCGAAAACGAAACTAAAAGTCAGATGCCGGCTTTTAGTTTCATTTTCGGGCCGCGTACAGCAGAGGACGCCGCGGGATCGCAGGGACAAGGTGAGTGTCACTTTTCTCTGCAGCCCCAAGTCTGGTTTTGGGGTTACCCCTCCTAGCATTGAAAATTCCCCCCAAGCCAGACTCGGGATTACCGCCAGGGATGTTAATCCTTAACTGAATGACATTTAGCTTGCAAAAGCATTGTTTATCATAAATAATTGCCATTTTTAATTTTTTTTCATCCTTTGTTACATCTGCTTATCTCCTCCAGCCTGTTTAAAGTCAGTTTCAGTTTACATGCATGCACCAGTAGTTGCATGGCATTTCTCATGGTGGGTTTCTTAACGGTGACAACAGTGGACCATGCCTGCTTAATGTGTGCTGAAACAACCATTTGTACAGTCTCTATCAGAAGCCTGTGCGACAGGGTGCCAATGCAGTAGTATTAATGGCTCTAAGGGACAAGGCGCTGTCTTCCTCTAACAGGAAGTGCCTGAACAATGACCTTCAGGACAGGATCATTGGGTAATAATTTTAAGGAAAGCTGCAGTCTTAAAAATATTAAAAATTACTTTTGAAATACATACATGTAAAATACATGGGAGTTTAGTGATTGGGTTTACATATATATTAACAATACTAATAATCTAGTATGGAATGTAACTTTGTAAGATATTAGGGCAACCAGCAGAAATGCCTCATGGTGTCAATGTACACAGAATTAATTTAATTTGGAAAATATTGGTCTAATTGAATAATGCACAGATGAGCGAGGTTTGGTTGTCAGTAGCAGCTAATTAAGCAAAAATGATCAGTTATAAAGAACAGGTAGGCAAGGAAAATCTAAATCATTATGCAATGAGTCAGTGCATATCAAGCCACATTTTTATAATTTAATAAAGACTGTATTTATTTGAAAACGATACAATTGTTTTGTATTGCTTCAGTTAAATTACCATCATAATGGATATTCATGTTTACAGTGCCAGTCTGGACATTTTTGATGATTCTATTGTTTTTATGCTATATGCGTTCAAAGATGTGATCAGATAAATGTATCATGTACTTTTATTACCACTAGTGTAAATAACCCCTCATTTTGAGTGTTAAAAAGGTTTCTCAACCATTTTTTTTTTTTAGCCATGGCACCTTTTAAATGTATGCAAAATCTCGAGGTACCTCAGTCTAAAATGTAAAGAACATAAATGTAATAAATGATATGTGGCCGCTCCAAAATCCATACCAGACCCCTATTGTAGATTTAAAATGGATTTTAAGGAAGGACCCCACACAAAAACAATAACAAGGGGATTTCCTTTCTTCACATCAGAGACCCCCCACCCTTTCACATAAGGAGCCCCTTCACATCAGAGAACCCACTTACACATCAAAATCCTCATTTTTACATCAGAAGTCCACTTCACATCCACAGCTCCTCCTTTAACATAGTCCCACCTCACATTTAGAACCCCCTTCATATCAGAAACTCCCTTCACCTTAGATTCATACCATCCCATGAAGAGCCACAGCTGCAGCAGCATGGCAGATGGGGGGGAGGATCCCTCTATCCCTGGATTAGCGTCACTCGTTTTCAAGATGCTGCTGGCCAGGCCACCTGCACCATGGAAATGTGTACATGTCACTGTACATACATTTCGAGGCATCCTTGGGAAAGCCAGAAAGCATCTCAGGGTGGCATGGCACCCTGGTTGGGAAAGGCTGGTGCAAACCATGGATTATGTTGTAGAACCATTAGAGAATTGGATCAGGGGCTTTAATAACAACTTTTTGACAAACCAAATGTTGTAAGACAAAATATATAGAAAATTACATAAAAAGGATTTATTATCTAACCTGATCCATTATGCCTATGCAGAATCTTGACATATACATGGTAAAAAAATTGGGAAGTGTGTCATGGAGTAAACAGTAACCAAGGGTATAATTCTACTAGTAAGGGCCGGTTCACACCTAGCACCTCCTGGCAGCTGTGTGCTGCAACACAATGAACAGTACTGCAATACATTGCATTGTGGTGTGCAATACTGCAATAGATTGGTACCTTATGCGATGTGCATTGTGCGATAACATGCATTAAGCTCAACATATTGTGGGTTTAGCTCAATGCTTAGGTGTGAACCAGCCCTCAGTGGCTGTGGATGACAGACACAGCATTCTGCAGATTTATAATATTTTCTTAGACACAGATGATGAATGAGAGTCTTTACAGGCAGAGAATGTATCAATTACACTATATACAAAGTTGATGTTTTCATTATAATGTAGGGAGGAAAAGGGTTTTTGCACTAGGCCCAGTGTTACAGGGAATAAGAAAAAGCCCTGCAGGTAGTAGATGGAAATTAAGAGACCCTTGGTGTCTTTTAGTTAATGACTTCCATATAATTTAAACCTATATGGAGTGAAATAGGAAATAAAACATACATATGAAGACTGATGGCAGACTGCTGGAATATATAAACAGTAAACCTACCCACCTAGATTAAGCTTAAAAATCCTTGAGAAATTCTAAACATGTCAGAATTACTAAGGGGGTTATTCACAAAGCTGACGAAGGCAGCTGAGTGAATAACCCAGTCGAAGTGAGCAGCTGTGTACGGCTGATTTCAGCAGGTCATTCATCAGAAATTTTGGGGGTCCCTTAAATGGCTTTAGGCCGGGCCCCCCTCAGCCTAAAGCCTGGCTGAGCCGAACTGCAGAAGGAGCCCAACATCTGGATCGGCTGACTCGCTGCCGTTCGCCCTTATTCTCATAGGAGCCGAACGGCAGTGAGTGAATAGCCGTATAACGCTGAGCAGCATTCGGCTCAGTTATTCTGCTTGCTACCTATGAGGTAGCGAGCAAAATAGAAAAGATCGTAAATAAATTTTAAAAAAAGTTACGAGAATAATAAAAGGAATTTTAAAGAAAAGAGCAAAAAAACAGCGTGGGGTCCCCCTCCCAATCAATCCAGACCCTTTAGGTCTGGTAGGAATTTTAGGAGGGACTCCAAGTTAAAATTTAAAAAAAAAAGTGTGTGGAGGTTCCCCCATAATGTCATACCAGGCTCTTAAGGTCTGGTAGGAATTTTAAGGAGGAACACCACCCCCAAAAATGGGGAAATATAAGACATGGGGTCCCCCTAAAATTCCAAACCAGACCCTTGATCCGAGCACAGGCCTGGCAGGACAGCAAAGGGGGGGGCACGAGCGAGCGCCCCTCCCCCCCAGGCCACATGCACTCGGCAATTACTAAGCTAAGGGGAAACATCCCCTGCAAAGTGCAAATTCCCTTGCAAAGTGAACAGTCTATTTTCCATAAGTAAATGAACACCAGTGAGTCAATCAACAGTTAGTAAATTTAAACGTGCTTGCAATAACCATACTTTAGGTTTATACTCAGACAAAAAGGTTAATCCCCAAATAAATAAATAAAACTCCAAAAGGTTGAAAACGTCTGCCGTCATTCTTTGTTTCTTTTCATGACTTTCTGTTACATATATAAATATAGACATTTGTAGACTAGATTATATGCATCAAATACTTGATTTGTAACTCTCTCTCTGCCTAACTGTTGAGCTATGATGTCTCCTATTTCAGGAGTTCACTTCTTTCAATTAGTCGAACGATTTTGCATTTACATTTTTGTATGAAGTACAGTAAAGTAGGAAGCAGAGCCTTCATAATCTATGTAATAAGCAAGCATAGTTGCCCCAATTTACAAATATAATAAAAAATGACTTACTAAACAAGATGTTTAACGTCCAACTCCATTTTTCAGGTAGAAAGTAGAAATCAGTAAACCAGTCTGGGTCAAACACCTCTTCTCCAGTGCTCCTCAAAAAAAGGTGGGCCTTCAATTATCAAAACATATGGCTAGCAGTAGTATATCACGTTCAGCTAGGTTTTGAAATGCTAAAGACATTTCACTACTCATTCAAGTAGATACCTCGGTCCTAATGAGAAAGGATCCACTGTGAAAACTACTTGGATGGGCAGTGGAACATCTTCAACGTTACTAAACAAGTCCAGTTAATTGCATCTAACTACTACTCACTACACCATGAATCTTTACAAACATTAACACTTATAATAAGATTACCTACATAATGCTGATCTCTTATATACGTATCTAAAAATAAAAAAGGAATATTGAAATTACTGTGGATTACCTTTAAGATATGTTAGGTGTCGAAGGACCAACAAGAGAGATATCTGCCTTGCTCATATCTATATCTTAATGTGGTCCTGGAATCCACTGCCATCTTATAAACAATGTTTTGCTGCCATTTATTTCCACCCATTTTCGAGAATGTTATGTTCCTTGTGTGGCTAGTTGAACAAGCAATAGTTACTATTCAATATCATCTTACTCACTATAAATAGCCATAGCAACATATTACAAAGCCCCTGATAAACCATATCACCTTATTTGCTCTCCTTTGGTATAAATCTGAAATTGTGTGGTCACACACAGAAAGCTTGCTATTAAACCATTCTCATTAAATGTATTCAGATAGTGCCTACATGATTATATCATGATCCAAAGCCTAACAAATAATGAGTCCGATATTAAAGCCAATCTAATACAATCTTATGCAAAGTCTTGACCCAAACATAACAGGCATCCAGTAGGAATTATAACAATAGTGGCATTGCTCATTAAATTCCTACCGAATATGACTAATTATTAATGAAAGCACACAGAACACATCTTGGTGCACTTTGCTAATATGCTTCTAAGGCTGAAATTTCCTTGCTACTAAATATTTCACGGTCAACTGTTAGTGGTATTATAACAAAGTGGAAGCAACTGGGAAGAACAGCAACTCAGCTAGGAGGTCAGCACATGCTGAAGCGCACAGTGCGCAGAAGTCCCCAACTGTGTGCACTGTTAATAGCTACAGAGCTCCAAACTTCGTGTGGCCTTCAGATTGGCACAACAACTGTGCGTAGAGAGCTTCATGGCATGGGTTTCCATGGCCGAGCAGCTGCATCCAAGCCTTACTACATCACTTGTGCACAAGTGCAATGCAAAGCGACGGATGCAGTGGTGTAAAGCACGCCGCCACTGGACTCTAAGAGAAGGGCAGACGTGTTCTCTGGAGTGATGAATCACACTTCTCTGTCTGGTAATCCAATGGACGCGCCTGGGTTTGGCAGTTGCCAGGAGAACGGTACTTGCCTGACTGCATTGTGCCAAGTGTAAAGTTTGATGGATTAGGGATTATGGTGTGGGGTTGCTTTTCAGGGGTTGGGCTTGGCCCCTTAGTTCCAGTGCAGGCATTAGCATACCAAGACATTTTGGACACTATCACGCTCCCAACTTTGTGGGAACAGTTTGGGGATGGCCCCTTCCTGTTCCAACATGACTGGGCACCAGTGCACAAAGCAAGGTCCATAAAGACATGGATAAGCGAGTTTGGGGTGGAGGAACTTGACTGGCCTGCACACAGTCTTAACCTCAACACGATAGAACACCTTTGAGATGAATTAGAGTGGAGACTGCAAGCCAGGCCTTATCATCCAACATCAGTACCTGACCTCATAAATGCGCTTCTGAAATAATGGTCAAACATTCCAATAGACACAATCCTAATCCTTGTGGACGCCTTCCCAGAAGAGTTGAAGCCGATAAAGCTGCAAAGGGTGGGCCAACTCAATATTGAACCCTTAGGACTAAGACTGAGATAATAGTGTTTATATCTATTTATATATATACACACACATATATTACAAACAATCTTGCAGGCTTTAATTCCCTTTTCATTGAACCATTTTACCCTTAAGGAATTTAGTTTTAGTTTTTTTAACTTTTCTGTTGTTACCTTTTACCACGATAGTATTCAGTGCCACAGTAAATAAGTTGCTTGGATAAGCTGTGAAATGTCTTCAACGTTACAGAGCAAGTAAAATTGAATGTGACTATTTACTACTAGCTATATCATGACCTGATAAATGAGAACCTTCACAGACAAATCCTTTGGTAGGTAAAACAGTAAACATACGTATATGTATTTCAACTGTGTAGTTGGCTGTTTGGTTTTGAAAATGCCCCCCACCGCCCACTCAGCCTCCCACCTAAAATTAGTCAACTGTGGATGGTATCCTTGTAGCTACAGGGCAGACAAGCAATCTTAGAACTAGCTTATCAAGGGTTCCACGAATCTTGAATTTGGCAAACTCAAAGTTAGAATCTATTGTAGTCTAGGGGAGCAAATGTTTAGTTAAATTCTGGCCATACCATAGACAAACTACTGTAAAAAAGGCATGGGGAGCTGGGCATGGGGATGACATGTACCAATGGAAACAAATTTTAAAAAAATACTGTACAGCAGGATATTTTCATGAGGCTTCAAGGGCAACATACAAAATTGTGGGTTCAAAGGCAAATACACAAATCCTTTAAATACAATTTTTGGGGATGCCTTAAAGCTGTATGTGATGCTATCAAACAGTGATTTTTACAGACAGTCTCAGCAAGGGTGTACAGTGGCACTGCATATTTGGCTGTGGAGTTGATATTTTTTCTTTTACAATTAGCTTGGCTTACATGTAGCAGCAGCATCCTAATCTGATTAATTTCAATTTGAAATCAAGTCTTTTTCTAGGTTGCTCTTGCAGTGAAACAAGCTTTTTTTTAAAAAGTTAATTGAACCACTTTGAACTGCGGATAGAAATTGACCAGTAGTTCACTGTGGCTGTCCCTGTTTTCACTGATGCAATATTGATATTCTGCTGTGGAGGATTGTTGAGGGAGAATTGACTGAAATGTAGTAGAAAAAAAGAGTTCAGGCATATGTTTTACTACATGAATTAACAAACCACAGATGACACAGCAGTGTTAAAGTAGCCAGCAGCAGGAACATTTTAAATAGCAAGGCTAGGCCCAAATTTACTAGAGACAAAGAGCATAGACTGGGGCGTTACTATAAGAATTGAGATACTGCAGAGTATACAGCAGTGTAAAACTGGCCAGTAGCAGGACCATTTTAAACAGGGGAAAATAGCCCAAAATGTGCTGGAGACAGACAGAAAAGGTGTTTGTTCTACTATAATAATAATATTTAAGAGATTGTAGTTAATACAATAATATAAAATTGGCCATCAGGAGGAGAGTTTATTGAGCAAGGTTAGGTCCAACTCTACTAGTGACAATGAGCACAGTGTTTTACTACAAGAATTAGGATAGGGCAGAGTAGTAGTATCCACTTCTTTTGAGCTAACACAGATGACCTAACATGTAACAAGATTTTAAAAAATCATACTAAGTCTTGGCACAATCCAGAAGCTAGACATCACACTATCGCTGAATGGATAAGCATTAGTGCGGAGTTTAGCTGTCAGAAAACTACAAAGCTGTTTATTTATTAGGTTTATGAATTGTTATTACTTTAGCTGCATTAGCTACTTTCCACTCCACATTATACAACATTTGAGCACAAATGCATGCAGTGAAAGGAATACTCTCTTACCTTCTGTGAATACAAAGCAGTCAGTGTTCAGTATTTGCAGAGATTTTTAGATTTGTTGGAAAACATGTTACAGGCACCTAAAATGCTTCCTAGGGAATGTGTATTATTGGCCACAATACTCGTGACAATAGGGCACCAAAGGGTGGCAGTAGAATCGGACTGGTTACTTGAAAAATGTACTTGCATTTGTATGAACTTACAATATGAAATAAAGAATACATGAAGGCTGATATATATAGATAGATAGATATCTATAGATATATAGTATATATCTATCTATATATCTATAGATAGATATATATCTATATATATGTATATATATACAGTATCTCACAGAAGTGAGTACACCCCTCAAATTTTTGTAAATATTTTATTATATCATTTCATGTGACGACACAGAAGAAATGACACTTTGCTACAATGTAAAGTAGTGGGTGTACAGCTTGTACATCAGTGTACATTTGCTGTCCCCTCCAAATAACTCAACACACAGCCATTAATGTCTAAACCGCTGGCAACAAAAGTGAGTACACCCCTAAGTGAAAATGTCCAAATTGGGCCCAAAGTGTCAATATTGTGTGTGGCCCCCATTATTTTCCAGCACTGCCTTAACCCTCTTGGGCATGGAGTTCACCAGAGCTTCACAGGTTGCCACCGGAGTCCTTTTCCACTCCTCCATGACGATATCACGGACCTGGTGGATGTTAGAGACGTTGCGCTCCTTCACCTTCGGTTTGAGGATGCCCCACAGATGCTCAATAGGGTTTAGGTCTGGAGACATGCTTGGCCAGTCCATCACCTTCACCCTCAGCTTCTTTAGCAAGACAGTGGTCATCTTGGAGGTGTGTTTGGGGTCGTTATCATGTTGAAATACTGCCCTACGGCCCAGTCTCTGCTTCAGTATGTCACAGTACATGTTGGCATTCATGGTTCCCTCAATGAACTGTAGCTCCCCAGTGACGGCATCACTCATGCAGCCCCAGACCATTACATTACCACCACCATGCTTGACGGTAGGCAAGACACACTTGTCTTTGTACTCCTCACCTGGTTGCCGCCACACACACTTGACACCATCTGAACCAAATAAGTTTATCTTGGTCTCATCAGACCACAGGACATGGTTCCAGTAATCCATGTCCTTAGTCTGCTTGTCTTCAGCAAACTGTTTGCGGGCTTTCCTGTGCATCATCTTTAGAAGAGGCTTCCTTCTGGGACAACAGCCATGCAGACCAATTTGATGCAGTGTGCAGCGTATGGCCTGGGCACTGACAGGCTGACCCCCCACCCCTTCAACCTCTGCAGCAATGCTGGCAACACTCATACGTCTATTTCCCAAAGACAACCTCTGGATATGACGCTGAGTACATGCACTCTACTTCTTTCATCGACCATGGTGAGGCCTGTTCTGAGTGGAACCTGTCCTGTTAAATCACTTTTTTTTCTTGGCCACCGTGCTGCTGCTCAGTTTCAGGGTCTTGGCAATCTTCTTATAGCCTAGGCCATCTTTATGTAGAGCAACAATTCTTTTTTTTTCAGATCCTCAAAGAGTTCTTTGCCATGAGGTGCCATGTTGAACTTCCAGTGACCAGTATGAGCGAGTGAGAGCGATAACACCAAATTTAACACACCTGCTCCCCATTCACACCTGAGATCTTGTAGCACTAATGAGTTACATGACACCGGGGAGGGAAAATGGCTAATTGGGCCCAATTTGAACATTATTTAATAGTAAGAAAAGACAGTGGGCAGTTTATTTTCCAGAGACAATAAAAACGGACATTTGATAATACCATAGTTGGCAAATACCTTTAGAGTACCAAAATAGCATTTACATCAATACTACATCTCACATGAGAGAGATACTACTTTCAATAATGTTTAAACTGTAACCTGTTTAGCACAGCTTTAAACTCCAAGCTTTGTGGAATGTTAGCAAATCTCCTGTATTAAAAGTAGAAAGGCTGGTCTGGGTAAATTAGCATACAGCAAAACTGGCACAGGTTGGCAATAGTGACAAACATTTCTAATCTGTTAGAATCAATTTAACAAAATGCGCCCGCTCCTGGAGTTGATGGAAAAGAAGGCTCTGTGTTTATCGCAATTCTTCGAAGCTGTCTCCCCTATGTTCAGCGCTTCCTCTGTGTACTGTACCTACACAAAACCCACAAATTGTAATTGAAAGTTAATTGTTGTAACCAGCTGAGCTGCAACACATTCTGTTTAATTTCCAATTATCTGGTTTGTAAAAAGATTTCCTCCCGCATACCGATTGGTCCTACCCCCTCCCCCTTTTCTCTTTCAGATGCTGATTTTTAGCCAGCAACAATTTAATTAGCATATTTTAATTAAGTCTCTTAGATGTGGTGCAAATTAAGTAATCTGACTGGAGGAAAAAAAACTCCCATTTATTTGGATTTGCTGGAGAAGTGAGTTGATAATGCTGTATTTCTCAGAAATGAGCAGCCATACATAGTTACATCCTATTGTATTGTCATTTAAATTTTTCTTTAGTGTGTTTAGTGCTCAATAAAAGGACGTTGAGAGCACTGTGAAATGCAAACTATGATTTATTTTATTCATGCACTGAGTGGGTAATTGCAGCACGTGATTGCCTTCAGCAATGCACCCTACCTTGACTCATGCTTGTCGTTCCCTCCATCCTTTCAGCCGTAGCCAAGCACTCAGTCAGTACTAGTATCAGAGAAGTGGCCTTTTTATATTCTGGTTGCATTTTAAATATGCTAGGCTATAATTTTATTAACACTGCAAGAGTCATGGTCATTTACATACAGCAGAGTGTTTTTTATGCTTCAGTGCGCTTGTTTTGCTGCATGTCCACTGGCCTGTTTTCTATAGCAGCTCTATTTAAAGTCCCCCATATTAAAGCCTAAGCTTACCATATGCTGATGTGGGATACCTTACATCGTGTACATCTTCACACGTGAACATGTATTACTACTTTTACCTAGTGGTGTTTAAATATTTTCCAGACAGTCTCTCATGTTAATAAATAGCTAAAAAAAAAATCTCAAATGTGTTGCATGTTATTTTACCTTTTAAGACCTAACAGCATCAGTGGTTGCATGAAGCATATAATTACCTTCTGACAGTGTCATATTTCATGATGTCACAGTTGATCTGTAAATTCTAATGCCTGCTCTGAGCTTCTGGTCTCTAGGACTGCAAACCATGGACCAGGCCAGCTCAACATTCTTGTGTGCGTTAAGAGACCTTAGAGTTTACAACATATGCAGTTGAGAGATGTTCCTATAAGATATCATGAGATGCCATATTACCGATGATAAGGTGAGGTCTTTCTAGTGATAATGTCACTTTAATAACCCTCTTTAAAACTTTTACTAAGAGAGACATAAAGATGCCATTGTTACTTCTCATTTTGCAAATTCTAGTTGCCTGGCTCGCATAGTACCCTCTTGCTTCAATACATTGTGTCCCTTATCTGGAATAGTTATACGAATAAGGATGTCAGCTTTTTACCTGTGATGTTTGGGGATATTAGCACATATGGTGAGTGCTTAAGGATGCAGTCCACTCGCAATATCTTCGGTTTAAGGGCTTGGTAGCCCACTTTTATTCAAATAAAAGTTCATACATCCATCTTGGATGCCCTCACAGGGGTTGTTCAGCATAACATGCATGCAAGGCTTCAAAACAACATAGGTATAGCCTCCTGGCTTCCACTTTAAATAGTAGCACTTCTGACCTACTGGTCCTCTTTGAAGTGCTGTCCCATACTTGTCCTGGGGGGCCCCTCAGGCTCACGGCTCTCCTAGCCTCACCAGTTCTCTCCCAGCCTCCCTGGCTGTCTCCGTGTGCCTCCAGCACACACACACCACCTGACTCCACTTTAATTTCTGGGAGAGTCCTCCTGACACCTGAACACCGTCCGTTCCTATCCCTGTAGGAGCTCACCTGACTCCTCACTGACTTCTGGGGGAGTCCTCCTGACCACTGAACATGGTCTGTTCCTATTTCCCAGCAGGAGCTTATTCCCCTAGCTAGCATCCTTTCCAATCATCGGGTGCTGGTCACTGCTAAAGCCTGGACCCAGGACTGGAGATCTCATCCCTTCTGAATCACTTTGAAATCTCCCAGTTCCAGGATCCTAAGAATCCATACAAACCCCTGCTTCCTGACACATCTCAGCCCCTCTGGTGATCATAACACTCTATTCTACAGTGGGATTGCTACACAATACCACACTTTGCATACTTGTGTCCGGTCAATGACTCAGACCTTACTGAGGCAAGATAATCAGTATACTAGACAGACAGCTATCATCTTCAGAAGGAAAGAAGACTTTCATTACAGGTTTGTGAACTAGAAAATATATATTTTTTTATATTATAAGTGCATACTTCTACTTATTTTCGAAAGAAAACAACACAGACTGTTTTATATTGTGATATATTTATTTTTCACATATATGACACATGTTTATTTATTTATTTAATATTTTTTTCACATTAATATTTTTTTCACATAAAAAGATATATGCCTCTTTCAGTCAAGTCTTGGTCAAATTTATACGCATTTAACAAAGAATTCAAAAAAGGTGCAAATATATTGTAGTACCCTAGGCACCCTTTAAAGCCTCATTCACACTACCACGCATATACGCGCGTACGTGCGTATTGTACCATATGCAACATATGCAAAAAAATGGCTCCATACACATAGCCGTGTATGGAGCGATATATTTGCATAGCATAGAAATGCGCAAAAACAGAATGGAACCGAGATGCGTCCGGGCAGCGTATTTCTGCGTATTGTACGTGCATATGCATGTTTACGCGTGTATGTGCGTACAGTTCATTAAAATTTCCATTAGGCATGATGCGTACAGGGAATGCAAATAGTGCATGGATATACGCACATACACTCGTATATACGCGCATAGATGATCGTATATACGCGCATAGACACGTATATATACGCAGTATACAATTTTGCTTGCGTTGTGCGTGAATGAGGCCTAAAAGTAATCTCAAGGCACCCCAGTCTAAAATGTAAAAAATGTAAATATAAAAAATTACGTGTGGTTCCTACAAAATCCATACCAGACACTTTTCCTAGATAGGATTATAGGGGAGACTCCGTGCAGAAAAACAAGAAAAAAATGATGAGGAGTACCCCTTCACATCAGAGCCCCCATCATTCACATTAGAAGCCCCCCTTGACATCAGGAGCCCCCTTTCACATCAGAACCCTCCTCTTTGCACATCAAAGCCCCCCTTCACATCAGGAGCCCCCTTTCACATCATAACTTTCCCACCCCTTCACATCAGGAGCCCTCCTTCACATCAGAGTCCTTAGTCCCTCTTTATAACAAACAAAGCATTGATAGACTTCTTATTTCACATTAGGGAAGACTTAACCACTAATATGATTCTATTATGGACAAGGTCATATCTAAAGTTGTTGCATAGTTGCCGATGGGCTCTGTTTTCCAAGGACAGTACTCAGATTTCAAGATCAGTTCTGTGACTTAAGTTATGTGAGTGCAGTTCTTTTGTGAACAAAATAGATTAGGTAATACTTTATTGAGCAAGTTTCATTAAACAAAGCTAGCAGGGTCTTGTCCTGTATTAAAAAGGGGATGTATTGCAGGGACAAGTCTATAATTTTGCCACTTTATAGATCATTGGTTCGACCTCATCTGGAGTACGCGGTCCAGTTCTGGTCACCAGTACTAAGAAAAGATGTCCTTGAGTTGGAAAAAGTCCAGCGAAGGGCAACCAAACTAATTAGGGGTATGGAGGACCAGAGCTACGAGACGAGGCTACTAAATTTAAACATGTTCACATTAGAGGTGAGGAGATTAAGGGGGGATATGATTTCCATGTACAAAATGTTTAATGGTGGTAGCAACATTAGCGATAAACTGTTTAAAATTAACTCCGTTACAAAAACTAGAGGCCATAACCTAAAATTGGTGGAAAAAAAATTCCAGCACAAGGTGCGAAGGGGGTTCTTCACAGTAAGATCAGTTAGGGTCTGGAACTCACTGCCACAGGCGGTGATTTCAGCAAATAATGTGGAATTGTTCAAGAAACTTTTGGACGATTTCTTAAGGGACCGTAATATACAGGGGTACGGGTACTCCTAGAATGAGATCCTAATAGGTTGGACTTGATGGACTAATGTCTTTATTCAACCTCAAATACTATGTAACTATGTATAATGTGTGACATTCCAACAGCAGTAATTTAGAGGAAGATATTGAATAGCTGAAATCATTATGTGAAATTCTAGTAGGTACATTGCCATCTGGGACCTTCGTTTTGCAAACAATTACACAAGCTCTTTGTGCACTGGCAATATCCGAAAATGGAAAGTGGCAGTTTATCAATAAAGCAGTCGAACAGCACAAAAAGGTTTGCTATGGATCCATAAAATTTATTGTTAAAGGGCTAGTCCACTCAAAACTCTCAATTCAGTTTTTGGCAGATGCTTGAGCATTAAACCAGCTGACAGTTTCTGATATTTCTCTAACAGACACCAATGCAAACACTTTTAGTGCACCTATACTTAAAAGTTGAAGTGTGGGTGTCTAACATGAATTCATTTGCACAGTTTAATATAGCAAAGGAAATCAGTATAAAAACAGCTACCTTTAGCAAGCAATTTCCAGTTAGAAGTGTCTAGGCATGCACTGTTCTTCTAGCTTTACAGAAACGTATCAGGGGTTTGACATGCATACTTTACCCACTGCTGTTTCTGATAACCAGATTACATTGATGATGTCATTGGGAGCAGGTCAAGGAAAGAGAATTGCAGTTCCATGAGGTACTGTGCAAAGTTGGCCTGGGTGAAAGAGCAGCTGAAAAATGCCAGCTCTCATTGCTATATCATTCAGAACTGGTCTCACCTTGTTTAAAGTATAGGGTTGCCTGCCTAGTAGTCTAGATCTAATTTAATGTCCTGCCTGTGCTTTCAGCCTGTGGTCATCACTAAAAGTTCCCCCATCCTTGTTGAATTTTAAGTATATTATATATTTTATATTAATGAAGAAGGAAAAAAAGTGTGTTCACCCAAAGGGGGTACAAACAGCCAGCACTCAAAAATGAGCAGAAACAGAGCCGGCAACTGTGTCAAACAGATCTCAACATGAACCTCTTTAAGAGTGACTCAATCTGTCAAGCTCACTCTATAACTGAAATATTAGTTGATAGAGTGACAATCAAAGTTCTACTGATACATTTTGGAGGCTGATCTCTCCTTCTGAAAATGCTAGATACATTGCTGTTATTGTGATGCATTGTCATTAAACTTGATTGTTTCAGGTCAGGTGTTTAGGAAGTATGAAGCCAGAGACAACCAAGTGACTAGCATTTTATAAAGCTGATCAGCCATGACTGTACAGCACGGATAACAATTACCTCTGTACCTGTATCTCTCGTCCTTAGTGACTATTTGGTATTCTATTGCTGTATGCAAACACAGTGGTACAGCCAGAGAACAACTCTAATAGCTTACCTGCCCATGACAATGGAAGGATATAGAGCTCAAATGGAGTATTTTGATAGATGGCTGGAAGATAAACATTTGACCACTGAAAATGATTTTTCTGGATTCTACAAGGTAGTAATATGTGAACTCTCATCAGAAACAGTATGCACACTGACAACAGAGAACAGAAGGCTATTGGCAAGATTGTCAATCCAGCTGCTAGACATTCACCATGAATGTGGTATGCCTAAATAATCTGATGTGGTCCTTTGTACTCCATAAAGATACATATGAATTTAGTGGCATAAAACAGTCAGTGTACAATGTCTAAGGGGGTTTTTAGGAATAGTACCATCTTTGGATTGCAGAATTATTAGCTCTTTTGCAAAGGTGTGAAAGAATGTTGGGCACATATTCCGAGAACTGTATACATTTTAAAATAAGCTTGATTTATCTGCAAGAGTCCCAGGATTGGGTGAATCACAAACACTGTAGCCACTTGAAATATATATTAAACTTAAAATTTTATATAGAGGGGAGAGGAACATGTGTGGTTTACCTTTGCTTGTGCAGTAGACATGTTCTTGATAATAAATTAGAGGTCAATATATCTCACCTGGCTGAAGAGTAATCTAAATAGGGTGTTTGAAAAATCAACAACAGTTAAGGTTTCAGACTGTAACTAGAGTTGTGGTCTCTTTTTTTCTTTAACGGATTTCATTTTTACATTCTAAATTATATTATACTCCTGCCTCATATATAGACAGCATTATTTGCATTTGTCATTCACTGAAATTGTAACTAATATAGGATGGAGGCAGCAGTTATAACCGTGAAGTGAATATTTAATTCATTATTCAGAAAATAGATATGTAATTTAAGGAACCATTTCGCACTCTTCATAACATCCTAACAAGTATGACTGGCATTTACAAAGCAGGCAGAAGGAGAATTAATTTGCATGTAAGTTGGTTTCACATGTGTATCACTTTTAAGATGTGCTGCTATGGTAGCTGTGACCCTTGACACTAATATTGATTTTATTAGTTGACAAAATCACTTTCTCAGTGTATGTTTTTTCATTATTCACAGCTTTAAGTATCAAGCCAGGTAGTATGCCACTAGAGTGAGTGTACCAGGGTCCATGCATGTATTGCATGACCAGAAAGTCACTGGTGGAACTACCAGCATTGCAGAGGTCGCATGTCCCCAGTTTTGCTGTGCTATCTCTTGTGCTAAACCCTTTGTTATGTATTAAAGGCCAATTTAAAAAAAAAGATTGTATACATTTACTAAGAAAACAGATGCCAGACATCAATTTAAAAATGTACAACATTTCTATAAAATAAATAAAAGTGACTGAAAACAATTAGAGATTCCTACTTGCATTGCACTCGTAGTGGCATTTTCTTCTAGAAGTGAAGTCCAGTTTTGGAAGAGCTATTCTTTGTTAAACTGTAAAGGAATACGATTATGGATACTGCATAATATATTGTAACAGCTGGCATAAACTACAAAGAAATACAATTATATTTTGCAGTGAGAAGCCTGCCGGAGGTTCGGCTCAGCCGATCCAGATGTTGGATCGGCTGAGTCGAACTCCTTCTGCACTTCGGGTCGGCCGAACATGCTGAGCATGTTCGGCTGACCCGAAGCCACACGAAGCAGGCCGATGTATGGTGGATTTCAGCCGATGTACGGCGGATTTCAGTCGATGTACGGCTGAAATCAGCCGTACCAGCCTGAAGTGAATAGCCGAATAGTGTTCGGCTCACTTCACTTCTGATCGGTCATTCACTCGGCTGCCCTCGGCAGCATAGTAAATAGACCCCTTAGTCTTAGCTGAAAGAGAAATACACATTCACTGAGCAACAATCACTCTAATTATAAGAAAGATCAACCAGGGAAAAATAAATGCCCCTAAAGCTAAGGCATTGCTGATTTCAGTGAGGTTTATAAAGGAATTCTCTAAATGCACCCCTAAGCTACCTGGGCCTGAAATCAGGATACAAGAAGTCCACTCAGGCACTTCCCTCTTGCCATGGGTATACTAGCCCCCATTCCCAGTGTGCCAAGCTGGTATGGTCTAGGGGTTGGAGGAAACAGAAACGTAAAACCAACCCTCATAGTGCTGAAGCTGTATAACGTTATATGCCATCTGGTTTAAACATTTTACAACTTATTGTAAATGTGACACTCATCATCTGTCAGATTTATCAAACATATTTGTGATTGATCAAACACATTTGTGTTTGATAAATTAGCAGTCAGTAAATGCAGTATAAGTCTTTGTCGTTCTAAGAGATTTGGATATACAGTATATACACATAACAACAACATACTAGAACAACAACTGAAAACACTTGGAGATAAATGGTTGCTGATATGAAAAAAAAAATTATTTCTGAAATCTATATTTAACATTCTGCATAATGAGATACGTTCTGGCATGTTTTGGGTTAGTGGGCTTAAAGTAGTATTAAAGTCTTTTTTTTTTTTTATATATCTACTGCCAGTAAGCAGCAGATATATGCCCCAACATTAAAAAAAAAAGTTGGCAAATACCAACTAACTTACCTGTGTCAGCGCTGCTTGGTCCCGGCTGCAGAAGTCCCAACTCCCGAATGATGCTAAGGAGGAAGTCTGGGCGGGCGCATGCGCAGTCCAGATCACCGGAGGGAAGAGGAGGAGAGCGAAAGTTAAACTTAATGTATGCAGCCGGAAGCGTGGATGCTGGACAGACGCCATGGGACACAAAAGACAGAGGAGTCTGGAAAACGAGTGGAAGGAAGAAGCTGTTTGGATCAAAAGGCATCACATAAGGTAAGTCCTTACAGCAGCATTGGTGGGGAGGGGTCTGCCTTTAATGTCACTTTAAAGTGACATCAAACCCTCAGATTTTTTTTACTTTCAAAAGTTTTTATTATTTTCACCAAGACATAACAAAACACTTAAACATATCACAATGTAGTTTGACTACATGCATATATAACAAAAAATAACATTATTCTCTCGCCCCCACCCATTTCTTATACTAAATGACCCTCGAACTAGCCGTAGTATACTAAGACAGCCATAATTTTTCTAGCTCTCCTTCTGATTGCAACAAAACCATGTCTTTAACATGAACTGTCAACCTAACTCATAATTCCTGTCAATATGCGGAGGGTGGAGAGGGGCTGCAATATAAAAAACGGGATAAAGGCGTAGCTAGGGAACCAGTAAAAGAATTAAGACAAGAAAAAGACAAGAAAAAAAAAAGTTACTTTTGGTCGGGGAGGGCTGGGGCCCAGAGTCACTCCGTCTCTCTCATATTATGGTAGAGTTTGTATAATCTAGCCAGGGATCCCATGTACGCTCAAACTGCACACTTTTATCCTGTAATATACTTGCCAGTTTTTCATGGATCATGATCCTTGACAGCTTAGTCTTTACTTGCCTCAGGGATACCCTTGGCGTTTTCCAGGCTTTAGCTATCGTAATTTTAGCTGCCAAAAATATAAATGTTATCAATTGTGTACTATATCTCGAGGTTCCTGGCACTATATCATTGAGAAGGGCATACCCGGGGTCTCTCGGAACACGCATTCCCGTCACCCGGAAAATTAGATTATAGACCCTTCCCCAGAATGTACGTATAAGAGGACACAACCACCACACATGATACATGGTGCCGCCCAGCTCGCACCCCCGGAAACATAGGGGAGACGTTCCCGGGTACATACGAGCAAGTCTGGAGGGCACCAGGTACCATCTCCCCTTAGATTTTTTTACATAAACCAATACTGTAATGTGTGGCTTACTGTAATCCATGGTAGTTTCCCTTCTCTTTGCTGCTCTTCCTTTTAAATCCTCATGTCTTCTCATGCTGGAGGAGAACTTCCCTTTGCAGCTGAGTGCCTCTTCCTGTAGTGCTGGCTCAGGTTGTGAACCTGCACACAGACACCATGTATCCATTCCAGAGACAAGGCAGTCTGCTGCAAAACAGAAGTTCTGCCCAGCATGAGAAGAGATACGGATTTAAAAGGAAGAGCAGCAAAGAGAATGGAAACCACCATGGATTACAGTAAGGCACACATTACAGTATTGTTTTATGTTAAAAAAAATCTGAGGGTTTAATGTCACTTTAAGGATAGTAACGATCACTAACAATTGGTGACCAAGGTAGTTGCGCTAGGATATATGAAAAAATCAAAAACCAAAATACAGAAAAAATAGGAAAAGATATAATAATATCAAAAATATCAAAATATCAAAAAATATGATCCAAAAGATTATAATCCAGCTGCAGCAATATCTATCAAAGTGATCAATTGTGAACCATCAGTCTTCCTTCAAATTATTGTCCTTTTTATTTATTGTTGCCGATTGCCAGACTGATCAATTTACCTGGTTTATAATTCAACCATTTAGTATCCACATTGTATTTTCACTATATGGCACACATATGCATTATTTATTAACTTATTTAACTTATCATATTTAACCTATCAGTTTTATATTCGTACCTTCACCATATTTATATGACACGTGTATTTATTAACGTTCATGCACATATGCACTTTTGGATTGCATTTAGTTGCAAGTAGGATTTGATCACTTATATTGGTTCCGTTTGTGGTATAAATATAGCACGTATCACAATACCAAGCGCAGCACACTGGTTCACAATTGATCACTAACAATTCACTCTTAATTCTGTTTTAGTTCACAAACATTCTTGGTATTTTGTACTGCCATATGTATGTGTACTAAATATGTGAAAAGAACAGTTGTGATGCACAAACATGGAATGTGAATTAATAGTTAGGAGTAAAGTCCATAAAAATACTAGACATCACCACTAAACATATTCCAATAGATACTTAATTGCATAATTTAAATCCTGCTTGGCATCAGCGGCTACATTAAACTCAAGCCATAAAGCCTCAATAAGAATATGGAGTAGTTCTAAGCGATGCTATGTAATCCACATATGCATACTTGAGGAGAGGAATGGATCAGGAGACTCATTCTCCAATTTAATACTGAATATTTGCTCAGCTTACAAATGCAGAATAATCTCACAATTGTTTCAGAAAGAACATAGAAAGCATTTAAATACAAACAAAGAAGATGACATGGAAAAATCAATCGGCCTTATTTGTAATACCCGCCAATAAATGTTGTTACACCAATTTAATTACTTCTGTTTTAATACATTATTACAATTTCTTTTTTATGCCAAACAAATTGTATACCTCGCCCAATAACGTATAAGAGTTCTGACACTGTTTCATTTTAAGCACAAAAAGTTTTCCACATTTATATAAAGCAGAATTTGACTTGAGTCCCAGCTACAGGTTAGGTAAAGCTAAGTGAACTGTTGGTGGTTGACCAGTTTGCTATTATAGCTGATTCTAGTTTGTCCAACTCTTTGGGGTCTATTCACAAAGCTGCCGAAGGATCTAGCCGTAGCTTCGACTGATCCTTCAGCTAGCTTCGACCCCAGGACCTCTTCGGTTCGCTATTCACTATAGCCGTACAGCTCCCGAAGTTGGCCGAGGGGCTCAGTCGAGCTGAAGGCATATGCTTCAGCTCAACTGAGCCGAGGTGAAAGCCGAAGCTGGCCGAACAGCCTGCTACTGACTGTGAAAAACAATATTGTGCCGAGCTAATAATCATACATATCTAATAAATTGAAACATATATAAATGAGTCACATATATGAGCCTTCAAACAAATGAGGCATAGAAAATATCTACACAAAGACAAAAAAGCAATATAGACAAAAAAAAGTCCCAAGGAAAAAACAAAAGCAAACAATGGTGATTGTGCAAAAAAATTCCTCAGATGATTCGCAGCCAATCTGCATATAACTCTCAGGTCCCCTTCTAGTGATTGACAGCAGCAGAGGGCGGGTGCAATAGCTAGTTTGCTATTACTCTTGCAAAGTGAAATAGCCAATAGGAATCTAGCTATGCATTCCTATGGTGTTTTTGTTTTTATTCTGACGGCAGCAGAACCGCCCGGCCAATAGAAAACAGTTGGGCGGAGCTAGCTGTCACTGCTAGCTCCACCCAATCATTTTTTATTTTATTTGTTCTACTTTTTTAACAGTTTTTCTATTCTGCTCAGTACCACAGAGGTACCGAGCAGAATAGCCGAGCCGAATGCATTCTTATGGACCAGAAGTGGATAATATTGATTTGTATTGTTAGCCTTAGTGGCCATTTATAATCCAAATGCACCTCCCAATGTAGCTTGGATTAACTCCTCAAGGACCAAAGACGGAATTATTCCGTCATGGCTGTCCATGCCATAAGGACCCATGACGGAATAATTCCGCCATGGGTCCTTCAGGGTTTAAGCTTCCGTTGTGTGCTAATGAGAAATTATATATGCATATGTCACATCAAATGTATGCCCTTTTTGTCCTTTAAAAATGGTATATAATATGTGTTGGTGCAATAAATAAGAAAGATGGAAAGTGCGGTTGAACACGCTTAAGGACCCATGACGGAATTATTCCGTCATGGGTCCTTAAGGGTTTAAGCTTCCATCATGCTCTTCATGAAAACTTATATATGCATATGTCCAAATTAAAGCCCCTTTTTCCTTTCAAAAACGGTATATAATATGTGTTGGTGCAATAAATAAGAAAGATGGAAATTGCGGTTGAACACACACAGCAAAAATTGCTTAAATGAAATACAAGCATCTGAAGCTTGGTCCTTAAGGGGTCAAAGGGCTATTGGGGCAATACTTTAAGTTATTGCTTAATGGCTACAAAGCAATCACACATTTTTCAAATGATCCAATGCAGACTAGTTTGGCTCAGTTTTAAAGCACATCCTAGAATGCTAGGTAATTGCAATTCTTTAAAAAGTCCAGATCAATGCTAAATATATAATAGGAAGAACCAGGACTCGTTTCAGTCAAAACTTTAGATGTTTTAGAGCACCAGTGATTGTTAGATCATTCTATTTAGAAATTCTAGATATTCCCAATTTTCAGCATCAATAGAGATGATCACGCCATTTCTCCTCTCCTCTTCTACAGAGACATTGGTGATGATTTACTAGAAGGAAAACAGTATTTTTGCTTGCACATCATTGGGAGTCAGCAGAGCTTCACCTCATTCACTAAGGGGTCTATTCACTAAGCTGCCATAGGCAGCAGAGTGAATGACTGACCTGAAGCGAAGTGAGCCGAACGCTGTTCGGCTATTCACTTCAAGCTGGTACGGCTAATTTCAGCCGTATAGGAATCTACGGCTGATTTCAGCCGTATATCGGCTGAAATCAGCCATACATCGGGTGGCTTCGGGTCGGCCAAACATGCTCAGCTTGTTCGGCCGACCCGAAGTGCAGAAGGAATTCGACTCAGTCGATCCAACATCTGGATCGGCTAAGCCGAACCTCCGACAGGCTACTCACTGCTGTTCGGTCTATTCTTATAGATGCCGAACAGCAGTGAGTGAATAGCCGAATGCCGCTGAGCGGCATTCGGCTCGGCTGAAAAATAGTAGAAAAAAGTAGAAAAATAAAAATAGAAAACGATTGTGCGGAGCTAGCAATGACAGCTAGCTCCACCCAACAGTTTTCTATTGGCCGGCGGTTCTGCTGACGTAAAAAAAAAAAAAAATCTGGCCATAAGAATGCATTGCTAGATTCCTATTGGCTATTTCAATTTGCAATAGCCAATAGCAAACTAGCTATTGTAACCGCCCTCTGCTGCTGTCAATCAGTAGTGGGGACATGATGGAGAACTGCAGCAGAGGGCGGGTGCAATGCTAGTTTTCTATTGACTATTGCAAATTGAAATAGCCAACAGGAATCTAGCAATGCATTCCTATGGTGATTTTTTATTTTTTTATTCTGACATGGCTCCGTGTCGGAATAAAAAAAAAAGAAGAAAAAGCAGTGTTTCTCTCCTGGGCGGCCGGGAGCAGGAGACTCCCGGAGCGCCCGGGAGAATTAGGCTGTCTGGAGATCAGTGTCCCTGATTAGCTGGTAACCAGGGACGCTGATCTCTCTGCAAGCGGCCGGAGCCAGCCGTAAGATCACAGCTGGCTCCGCCCAGCTGTCAGAAGCAGGCTGTCGGCCGGCCAGCTTCGGCTTTCAGCGCGGCTAAGCCGAGCTGAGGCATATGCCTCCGGCTCGACTGAGCCGCTCGGCCAAGTTCGGGAGCTGTACGGGCTATAGTGAATAGCCCGTGCAGCAGCCCTTCCATTCTACTGAACCGAAGGGGTCCTGGGGGCCGAAGCTTGCCGAAGGATCAGCCGAAGCTACGGCTAGATCCTTCGGCTGCTTCGTGCATAGACCCCTAAGTTTGGAAAAATTGCCTTGCCAAGTTAAAGTCCCCTTGCAAAGTGAATAGCCTATTTGCCTGAAGAAAATCAACTCCATTATCTCGTAATGAGCTGGCCTAATCCTTCACTAGATATGGGAAAGGGAAAAGTGCTACACCTATACTGCTGAAGGGCAAGAGTGCTTAGTGAGTGTCTTAAAGAAGAACTGTGGCCAGGCTATGGATATTCAACAAGTTACATTATGTTTTTTCTTAACAAGCATTAAAAATACATTACAATAAGCACTCATTGCCCTCTGTAGCAGCAGTTACTGTTAATTCTCAAAGGTCCAAGAAAAAAAAAAAACAGTGCTAAACGCTAATAAGCACACAGCAGGTGCACAGGGAGAGGGAGGAGTAGACTGCTAAAACGCAAGTAAGACAAATTCTATTGACATTTTGAGGATTGATTGTTCCACTGTGTCTGCAGGTACAGATATTAGTGAGGGCTTGTTTCAACAATTATTTTCCACTTGTTAAGAATATCTCAGTATTTAAATGTCAAAATTCTTGTCACAGTTCTACTTTAAGGATGGGCAAATGCATCCACAACCGGCTGGATGAGATATCCAGCCAGCTTTATTCGTAGACTACATATGATTTATTGACTATTCGAAAAAAATGTAATTGAAATGTTGAAATGTAATATCCCTGCCTTCAGTATTCTTGATTGTAATCATATGTTTCCACACACATTTCACTGGAGTAGTTAAAATGGAATGAGTGAACTTAGTTTAATGCAGCTCAAGGATTTGACAGCACTGAGCTGACACATTATGCTAAGGATTACACCTCTAAATGCTCTAAATTTTGTGATGACTGTCTGAGCATTTAGTAATAAGAAGGCAGCCAGCACATAGACTTGCATAAAATAAAATACCTTACAAATCTAACCTCTCAGTGACCCTATTAAGAGTTCTGCATCATAAAATACATCATCAGTAGCTTTCATAGCTTACCATGAACAGAATAAGAATTGACTGGGCATTTCACCTTTCAGCCAAATCAGATACTATGCTCTGACAATAACAATTCATTCTGACACAGTCCTATACAAGGGACAAGTGGCAAAGCGGGCAAACACAGCTGCAGGGTAGGAACCTTCAATAATTATGTGGAATGTACAGTTGTCCAGTAATTCTGAATATGTTCTTGTGAAAAAAAAAAAACAAGAATAAGGGGGAAGCACTATGCATCTAGAACTAATAAGAATTATTTTTGTTTTATACATAAAAGATACATAGAGGGGAATTTATCAAGACTGGAGCAGACAAAATCTGTGGCATGCGTGCATGAATCAGTCTTTCATTTACAAAGCTTAAAGGAGAACTATGGGGTCAGTGTTTTTCCCCATAGTTCTCCTTAGGGTAACGGGAGGACACAAACTAGCGTCCTCCCGTTACCTTAAGCTCAGTATACCGCGAGCTACAGCTCACGGTATACTGAGACGCCGTACCTAGAGCGGATCCCGACGTAGATGACGGGATCCGCCCAGCTGCGTGAGTGACAGCTGGCTCTGCCTACCTAGAGGCAGAGCCAGCTGTACCCGCCCCCTCCCCCGTCCGTTCCGCCAGTCAGCGCTGGCAGATCGGAGCGGGGAGAGGGGAATCCAGCCCCTCCCCCTGTCACGGCAGAGAGCCGTGACAGGATCGAGAGGTGAGGGAACCCGGTATGTGTTCCCTCACCTCCCGATCTACTGAGCCGACCTGTGACAGTCTCATTGTCACAAGTCGGCTTAGAACTATGAGGTGAGTGGAAATCACTCATCTCATAGTTCTCCTTTAACTGAACAAACTGAAAATAGAAACTGATTGGTTACCATGCACGGCTGCTCCAGATTTAGTCTACTCCAGTTTTGATAAATACCCTCCATAGTATATCAAATTCTCGGGTAAACGGTATGGAAACACCACTAGACTGTGTACGCTAGCAGGCCACACATCCTCCAGTACCCAGTAAGGGTTATGAAGATGACAAGTACAAAACAATAATGTTGTGCTGGAGACCAGGAAATGTGTCAAGTCATTGGTCAACCACTTCCCACATGCCACCACTGATGAGGTGGGGCTCAAAACACATGAGAAGTGATGCACAAGGGGGAGGTAAAGGTAAATCTTGAAACAGGGTCTATTTGCTTCCATTCATCATTATCCCAGCATAATCCATAGCACAATATGATGTTCATTACAGAAGCATTCACATCTTCTACGGTACATATATCCATAACACAGGGCATTTGCAACTATCAAATTTCACTAAACTTTTACTAAATTTATTTCTTACTGGCTTGTAGTTCATGATATGGCCAATTTCTCATACGCAGCCTAGTAACATTATGCAGGATCAGCTAGGAAACACAGGACTAATTTCCTTTTTGTTCTTTGTGTGGTTCAACAACCCCGAGAAGTGGAAAAATCCTTTCCTAAAGTTTATTTTGCAAATATCTATCCACATAGAGAGGGACAATCAAGTACATATGAAAGCCAACAGTCCAGAGTAAATAAATATGTACAGCCAATATGGATTGCTGGACCCTGGTGAAATTGACCAGGTGCAGGCGAATTGACCAGGTATCAAACAGCCAGAAATTTGGTTGGAACTGGGATTATGTGTGTGGGATGCAAATTATGCTAATATCCAAGCTATACATGGCAAAAAAAAAACCTTAGACCCATAGACAGGGTAACAGACAGGACAAAAAAGCCCACAGCACAGTTTAAATATATCATTGTTTTCAATACAAAATGACAGCACGTAACAATATGATGTTGGCCAACAATTGCAGTGTAGTGAGTGGGAATTGGTTCCACTAGCTAAATGTGCCACAGGTATCAGAGTATCCAAAATCAGCCTTGCTGCACAGTCATCTGAAATATCACAGGGTACAAATGAAAAGTTAATGCAGCAAAAGAATAGCGGTGAGATGAAACACTGGTACTACAGTGAGTAGGAATAAATAGCTTTGCTCCATTTAGTTTAGTTTGCGTGGCTGAAGTTTGGCAATATATAGAGGACTCACGCATCCCAATATAATGATGCTGACAATATAAGGAGATATTTGCCCATTTAAAAGGTTGCAGCTGGGACTGCCATACCCTGTTCAAAAATTCATTTTTATCATCAGCCTCATTGCTTGACATCCAGTGAAGATGGTAGTCCCCAGAAGCATTAAATCCATAATGCTTTACTGTGTTGTAATCGAAAACTATTTTAAAGCATTAGTTTCATCACTGTCAGCGTACCTTATTGTTTCAGATTATGATGGTGATGATATTGCCCACTGACCAAAAACTGCAAGTTTTCTCACTAGCATTTTACTTTTCCCTATATTATTTTCATCCGGACACCTTTCAGCAAAGGGGGGCTCATGTGGAGATCTCAGCAGGGATCATTTTTACTCTAACCTGCCACAAAAAAAAAAAACACTTTTAAGCATACGGTATACAGTAAGAATGTTTGCAAATTGTGGTGGATTTTTCTCCACAAACTGGATTCCAGAAACTATTCAGTTGGGATGTTAGCAAAACAGATTTTAAGTTTAATTAAGCTCTAACTGCAAAGTGTGTGTGCTGAAAAGTATAAGCCTGGATATTTGCAGCAAAGCATCCCCACATCAATATACTAAGATTTTGGGATGAAGTCTTGGTGCTTCGTATGAAGTTTTTTTTTCTTCTAACATATGGCGCTGGATAATTGCTGGAAAGTTCAACTTCTCTTTATTTCAAAACAAGAATAGTAATGGGAAGTGATTTTCTACCATTGGTAAAATATCTACCTGTCTGTGGACTAGTTTTGTAATCTTCCATTCAACATATTTGTGAATGCTCTTGTTTATCCAGGTCTTGGTTTAGCTAGTAGTCGTTAGTCACCTTTAACTGGAAATGTTCTACTATGCTGAATTAATTTCACCACTTGGAAGTTGCTTCTTCAGTTTAAATGAGTGTCGGAAACATGCCAGCATTTAACCCCACATGGGTAAATCAGTTTCCTATTTGGCAATATGTTGAGGTATGTTCCCGACAGAGTGGTGAAATGTCGCCAACATCATATAGAATATGAGCAGTTGAATGTGAATAACTACTACTAGCTAACAAGCTTCAACCTCTCCTTCTCTAAGGTCATCTGAAATATCTATTTATTTATTTTATTCAACATACTGCACATAAAATAATGCTGTTGTGAAAAGCAGGTACTCAGCCTACTTTCCAAGATTATTAGCGGAAACAGTTTTTTTTGTTTCTGTAATTTTTCCTTAATATATTAAAAAATGAAAAACCCCAGTGGTGATTAAATACCACCAAAAGAAAGCTCTATCTGTCCCCAAAAAATGGTATGAAATTCGTTTCAGTACAGCGTTGCATGACAGAATAAATGTCAGTCAAAGTACCGCAGCGCTGAATACTGAAAAATGGCCTGGATGGGAAGGGGGTTTAACACCCCAGATAGCTTGGGTGAGTAATCATTTTGTTGCAAAGTAGCTGAGTACAGAAGTATATAGTGTATTTTTCAAGCAATTAAAATGTCATAATAATTATTAATGATTGTTACTAAAGTGAAAGGATTTCCTAAACCCAAGTATTATATTTGTAATTATGCAGCTCGACTTTTTTAATCATTTAGTCTGCAACCCATAAATTGGAAATGGTTAAACACAAATTGTAATATGTGTACATATACTTGAGGTGTATATACAGGAAGAGTTGTTCTTAGCAGTGAAGGGGTTACTGTTATAATGTCTTGGCTGCTAGTCTTATGTGAACCATAGCTCATGCCAGAAATAGTCATTGTAATAAGCTTGCTGCTAAAATGCCTCTTAATATCATGCATAGAGGATGAGTGGCTCTTGTCATGAATATTTTTAGACAAATTAAATCAGAATTCCTTGCCAGCTCCGATTACAACCTGTCATCTCTGTCTGGGTCCTGTGAGACAGTGTAGGTGTGCAAACGGATGAAAACCTTCCTTTGGTGCAGTGATGTTCATGGGTGATAGTGTTAGCAAACAGCAATTTAATACACAAGTGACACATTTGGTGTGAAATGTCAGGACAAAGTATCTTGTGTTGCAGTGTGCAGTGATTGATCTCTTATTAAAAAGTGGTCTTCTCTGCAATGTGCTAAGTTGGGTGACAATGACACACTGAATTTCATTTACAATTACTGAATATTCATATAGAATAAATAACAGAGATTTTTTTTTCTTTCATGAATAGTTTTATCTCAGTCAAATTGCCTTTGGTCCAAAAAAAACCCCCAAATAATATATACAATTTTGTGTGATATCATACTTCTCTTAAAGAATAGAAAAGACTAGTTTTAATTCTTACCCAGGTTTTTTTTTCAGAAACTTACTGGCCAAAGACTTAGGGGTCTATTCACAAAGCTGCCGAAGGATCTGGCCGTAGCTTCGGCCGATCCTTCGGCATACTTTACAAAATTATTGCAGAACGTAATTGACAACCACAGAGCTCATAAATACAGACCTAAGATCATCTGGTTCATTGTTTTAGGTGGCAATGCCCATGAAATGCTCTGGCATTGTTTACATAACGGCTTTGTAGTTGGCTGGGTGCAGAACTGGGAATGCACTAATTGACTCTACAGCCTACAATGGGCTTCCTATATATAACTATATGGGCAAAACTACGCACAGCACATTATTACTCAGAAAGCCTATGAGCACATTTTTGCACCCTGCTGGTTAGAAGAAGATGAAACAAACAGCAAATCTGAGTTCTGTGTTTATTACTCTGTGGTAAAGAGGGAAAGGGTGGGGGAGACAAAGACTAACTTTATTACATACGTCATGTACTCTTATTCTGCATTAATAAATCTGATAAATATTTAGGTAACTGGTTTCTAGACACCCAATCCCTAAAGAGTTTCAGAAAACACAAGAGGTATCCTTTTTTGTTTAATTGTTGTTAATTGTGGCCACTGTTCTTTCTAAGCTTGGTAACTTGGAAATAAAAAGGGTATGGATAGAAATGTAGGCCAAAGTCAGGCCAGGCAGCAAAAACCCAGTAGATATTCAACAGAAAAGCCAGGCTCAGAACCAGAATGATAACATCAATCAGCAAAAACTACACAACAACTGGACTTGTACTTAACCCCTTAATGACACAATTTTTTTTTGTTCCTGGGAACCGGAGCAATTTTGCCATTTTTGCTATGCGTTTGTTTAACCATATTTTCCATCATCCTCAGGAATTGCACCTACACATATTATTTACCGTTTTTTAAAGGACAAAATGGGCTTTAATTTGACATGACATATGCATATATAACTTTTTATTTTGTTTACAAAAAAATACAAAAAAAAGAAAAAAAACACATTTTCAGTTTTATGGACCAGCACTCATTGTACCGCGTGACGGGATTACCCTGTCACCGGTTGTTAACTAACTGAATGATCGAGATGGGATAATCCAGACATTGGTTGGGAAGAGGTTAAACATTATGCCAGTACAATGCAGTGCAATTGCAGTGTAAGTATTTGGATCAGCAGATGGTAATGGCATATGCCAAATGCAGGAACAGAGGCACACCAGCTGTTAACACAAGGTGTGGAAGTCAGTGGTTCCTCACAATTTGACTTCAGTAATGTTTTTAAAGAAGAATAAAGAGAGGGGGAACTGCTTTCACTGAATTTTTTATTGCATGTAATTAAAAATAGATATATTTGTTCTTACTATGTTTACATCATCATAATTGGTGATTTAAAAAAAATATTTAAATATATAATTGGAGAGACCATCCATTAACTAGGAACACCCTAATAAGTACACTTATTGGTTTTGAAGATTTTTAAAAGTGCATTCAGTGTGACTACTAATTATATGTGGGTGCAAATGAAACTTCTGTGATGATTTTCCTGACTGTGGACATGCCAATAATACTATCAAAGAACTGGCATAGTATTATTGGCATGATCATGCCATCATTAATATTAGGTGATTGAATTGGGATGAGGGCATTGAGGAGAAAGTGGGGATCATTTGTTAAATACATTAGAAGGTAACATTTCATTTCTATTGCTCCAAATTGCAGAAAGATTCTAACAAAGGCACGTGCTGAAAGCACTTTTTAGATTGTGGATCTTATACCAGTATATATACACTTTACATGGCGGTGCTGAGTTAATCTGAAAGCAATTAGTATTCTTCTTTGTTAGAGAGTGTTTTAGAATGGCTTTTAAGACTTCAAGTGTCTGAACATAATTTAACTGCAGGGTCTGGTCAGATTTTCTCTCTAACCTTGACTGCCTCCGTTTGACTATTTGCTTCATTTATGATCTTCCTGCATGCCCAAGCCCCCTTGCTTGCCGGTGTCTAGCTGCCATATGTTTTTCTTATGATTTTAAATCACATCATCATAATGAGGTTAGGTGAAAGAACATATTTTCAGAATAGTCTCAGGACCCAAAAACTAGGACAGCTTTACGCAGTAGTCTAAAGAGTATCAGCCTGTATTACATTGAAATACAGTAGAGGATGAGCCTTGTGTGTGCTGTGAGTCAGCTTTAGGAAAACAACCAGAAAGAGCATTGCCTCAAGTTATTGAATTATGATTCCGAACAACGTCTACAGTACTGAAAAATGTAAAACTCACTAACATCACTACCTGAAGGGTATTGGAATCTTCACCATTGTGATGTTTTATTTGCTATGATTGTATGTGAATAACAGTACAGTAATACTTCTTAAAGTATACCTGAGAGAAATAAGGATGCTACCAATGCTGACCTGTGTCTAAAGAAGCTATTTTTTTGTAGTTATAGTGTTGATACTTGCTGTTCCTTGTTTTGAACCACTGATGCAGCCAGGGAAATAAGAGTGAGGTCAGAACTCTTGATCTGCAAACCAGTGAACTAGAATTTTTAGAAGGAGAGGACCTTTAAAGCTTATCAATGCATTCATTTGCTCACATATTGAAGTGACACTGAACTCTGGAGTTAAACCTTAAAAATGTATTCAAGTACCCCAACTATTAACAAAAATTTAGCTTATTTAGATATCACACAGCTGTAGAGCCTCAATTCATATTTGAATTTGTGCTGACGCTGTCCTCCCTTCTGGAGGGTGGCTACGTTTGTTCCCCATGGTCCCTGTGTGTGTTGTAAAGTAGCCACTCCTTCAAGTTCACTCCCGTGATGGACTACAATCTCAATACAAATTAGCTAACTAAACATGAGATTGTAGTCTATCACAGGAGCGAGTTTGGGTCGTGGCAGTGAAATTCTCTTTCTGGCAACCAGAACCCAAACTTTAGGCCAGTGACAGAAGATGTCACTGGCTATAAAGATGGAGATCACAGGGCTTTGGGGTAAGGTAGTGTAAAATGTATTTTGGATGCATGTAATGCAGTGTCAAAAGGAGAATGGGGTATAATAAAACAAGATACCTGGAGATGAGCTTTAAAGCGCTCCATGCAGGACTTTTGTTTATAACCTGTAGAAGTTCCTGGGCCAAAAGTAACCAAGGAGTTTTCAAGACACATATAGGCTTGGAATATGTAATAGAGTAGGGTTCGTGGAGTCAAAGCTAATTGTGTGCTGTGGTAAGTTTGCAACCACAACACAACGATACTGCGTTGCAGTAACCAATAGTTCTTCTATAATTGTGTTGCAGTAACCAATAGTTCTTATAATATAATTAGTTAGCTTGAGCTCTACTATTCCGATCAGTGCTGGCAGGAGTCCATAAGAACTGAATTGTCTGGCTACCTATAAACAGTTTCACTATAAAAATCTTCCCTTCACACATCTTTTCATCTTATTCCACTTTTTTCTTCAATTTCTTTTTTTCTGTTGCTGGTGAATTATCAGCAGCCAAACTGCTTCTTGTTTTTAATGTTACTGTATGTTTTGATTTAACAAGTATGTGTTAATCTCTAAGCTCCAGGAAAGGCCTGGAGATCTCTGCTGCATATAACAGGACTCCAGTAGAGAGGAAGAAGCAGGGTCTGTAGGTGGAAATACTGAATGTTCTTTTTATGATAACTTCACTTGTGATTTGTGCGTGTGGCATCACTACAAGGAATACATACAAATTTAGCCCCAGTGTACATTTGTTGCATGCCTCTCTTCTATTTGTTCTTACAGTTTTATTGAAATGATGGTAGAAAGCTCAGACATTGTTGTGTTCTTCCTTCCTTCCCACTTTCTTGCTGGAGTCTTAAAATACAAAGTTTCAGTTCTGTTATATGCTCTAAAGCATACAAGAAAGTAAAGGTCACGTCATTGGTGATCTTTACAATCAAAGTGGGTAACCAATAGCATTTCAACCCCTGGTTTGTTGAGGAGTGTTACTGTCATGATCTGAGATCAGGCTCAGAATCCAGTAGCTGAAACAGCAGGCAAATTCATGGTATAACAGGCCGAGTTCAGTACACAAGCAGATAGTAGTAGTATAGGAGCAGACAGAAGCGTAGTCAGAGAAAAAGCCGAGGTCAGTAGCCAAAGGTATCAGGTATGAATCAGAAGTTGATGAGAGTAGTCGGTGAATCAGCAGCCAAAGATCGGTTACAAAGGTAGCAGTATGAAAGGATTGTATCACAGAAGGAGCAGGAAGCAAGATATTTGCAGGAACACAATAATCTGGCAAACAGAAAGTGCAGAGGCATGGCTTAAATAGGAAGTTCAAGGGAGGAGCCAGAAGTTCAGAGTTTAGCAGACACCAGATTTAACTGAGGATTACATATGAGAGCAGGCAAGGAACTATCCAAGGTTTCAAAGTAGATAGAGCCACTGCCAGACACAGCAGAGGCCCTGGGTTCGGAAGTGCTCATATGAATATTATTTGTCAAAATGTTTGTAAATGAGTTGGCTAATGTACTGATTAGCTTTAGAGATTAGATTTAGAGGCTTCTAAAGAAGTTAATCTCCACTGAAGACAATTTTGCTAGTTTTGACTAGAGAACTTCTTTTAGGTTTTTATTGTTGTCTGTACTCCCAAAGGGGATATTACCTCTCACTTCCAGAGTAGTCACTGGCACAAGAAGTAAAGCTGACCATACACTGCTCAAAGGTGGTGCCTTCAACAGCTCAAATTTTGGCCAGTTCATCAGGAAATTGTTGGTGACCCTGTCAGTACCACCAGGTGGAAAATTGGTGGTTGAACAGTGACTGCTTCCAATAACATGTGGATATTGAGCAGCCACAGATCCTGCATGTTGCTGAGTAGCTGGCAGGAGATCTTCCTTCATTTATACTGTTTAATGTGGATGGAAAAATCAATTGATTTCTTTAGTTCAACCTACAGGTGCAAATAAGAGGAATCTTACAGTGTATGGCTGGCTTAAGCAAAGTCTCATCAATAGGGACTTTTGTTCCCTGTGCGAACACTGGGACAAAAAGTGAAGTATAATTCTCCTAATGGAGACAAAGCCTGAAATAGAAACATGAAAGATGTTATAGCCCTATATCATATAACCCAAAATTAAAAGTAACATTTTGTATAGCTTGGGTTTTTAAATTAGCAAATTACTAGCCAATAATATATTGATTTGCATTTAGTTTGATAACTTGCTAATTACTTATGTTAGCACAAACATAAGAAATTGATTACTTTATAAGGTAAGCATTAGAAAACTGCCCTGCCTTCCCAAAAAATCCATGTTGCCTTCTAATCCACTCCAGTTATTTTTTTCCATATAATAATATGGAGAATGAAACATTAACTAGCAGAAGGAACTCAAAGCAGTTCATGGCCTTGGAGTGTAAGATCCCAAAGTCTCCCATAGAGACATAGGACTATAAGCATCTTCCTGGTGGTAGAAAAAGCCTACAAAGAAGAATATTAGCTATGACACTAAGCAAGAGGTGTTTGGAGGAGTAGCTGATGTACATGATTTAGAAGCAAGGGGTTGCAGTAAAGACCTCCCTTCCTTTTCCAGGCCTAACAGCTAGTGAACACTGTAACCCTTGCTTCAGCAATTCTAAGAGTAATAGTAACAAGAATAATAATATAAATTTGGAGTTCAAAGTAAGCAATATTCTTTTCATGAGCTTATGATATAGGACATGTATTACATGTTGGATGAATGAAATAAGAGAGTTTATTATTGGCATTCAGCAAAGACATCTTTTTATCCCATCTTCCAGGTCTGGCAATGCGGGGGCAGTATGGAAGTTTTGCCTTGCTCCAGGGTTGCTCATATTGAACGAACAAAGAAGCCTTACAACAATGACATTGACTACTATGCAAAGCGTAATGCCCTAAGAGCTGCTGAAGTGTGGATGGATGAATTTAAGTCCCATGTCTACATGGCATGGAACATACCCATGACGGTAAGGAACATACATATGTGATTTTGGATGTAACCCTTGCTTTTTAAATGTGTAGGAAAGTAATTAAATACTTTATTGGGCCAGTTGTTTTAAATAAACATCTTACAATTCAAAGCAATTCATATAGTAAAAACATGCAGAAGCATGGTTTTCCTTCAAATAAAAACAGTATATTAATATAAATATATTCAGTAGATCCAGAGATACAGCTATACAAAGTTCTGTGCACATCTGAACTATTCCTATAAATGTTGAGCTCCATCTTGTCTCTCTCTATCCTCCCTATTAGCCAACGAGGCCAACCATCACATTAATATGGAAGTTTAAGAGTTGAAACCAAAGGGAGGACCTTGGATGTTTTTACACTCAAGGTTTTTATATAATTTCAGCTGCCTGTATCTCTTCATATACTGATCATTTTGGCATTTGTTTTTCACTGCAGGTAATCTCTGCATATCACTATTTTATCATACACTCATTTGGAGTGCATGATTCTAGCCTTTTCTAATCCGCTGTATAGCAGCACTCAGACTGCAAAAGGAGCCAATGAGATGCCCTGTACTCATATCTTCGGACAACGAACATGCTAAGGGGAACACAGAGCAGAACGATGACCTCATAAGTCTGTTGCTACTCCTTCACTATGCAATCATAGACTGTTGGCAGGGAGATGAACTAGCTGTGTTTCTTTGGCTGCAGAAGTCAGATTTCCAGGCAAGCTAAATAGAAATTCTTTAGCAAATAAGACAGCTTTCATATATGTATTTCAACAGCATATTCAGCTGTTTGCCCTGCCTTCAGCTTTAAGATTACTGAAAACTGCTGACAGGTATTACAGGTTGCCATTTCTGTTTAACTTGGCTGTATTAGGTGTGGGGATGCACTGGAGGCCTCAGCATATGTTTTGAAGTGCTGGGCCTCCAGTGCATCCCTGTGCCTTTAAGGAGGAGTAGGGCACCTCCAGGCATACCAACATTCAATTTATCTACTGCTTTATATGCTCCAAGATGAAGGCTCTCATAGATTAGAGTTAGGACCACACTTCACAGAGGAGTCTTGATGAGGCAGTGTGGCTTCCACATATTTTGCAAAAGTTGTGCAACTAAAACCTCTACTTCTAATGCATTTGTTAGATAGTGTAATTTGTTTTGTTGAAGGCTAGCCGGTAATTTTCCCTGGGAATTTTTGTGTTTTCTATTGTTTGGAAACATGATGACTGTGTGTGGGCACACAAGTAAAGAAATACTTTGTTGGGCAATGCATATTCATTTGATCTGAAATTCATTATTGAAAAAAAAAGTTTGATTGTTTAAAACTAGTTTAACCTCCCTGGCGGTATTCCCGAGTGTAGCTCGGGGTTAATTTTCCATACCATAAGCGGTAACCCCGAGCTACACTCGGGAAAGCCGCATTGCATTTACTTACCTTGTCACTCGAGTCGCGCTGCGTTCTGCGGCCAATGCCGTTTTCCAGGTTCTGTCGCTTGCGAGCATACGCGTTGCAGGGGGTCGGAACCGGCGGGATATTAAAAAAACCCAGAAAAAAACGACAAAGAAAAAAAATTAGAAAAAAAGTAGACCGAAAAATGACATGTAAAAAATTTAAAATCATAACCGCCAGGGAGGTTAATGGGCGTAGGAGATGATACTAAAAGCTGCTGCAGGTGTGTACAGACATTCTATAGGCATTTTATCTGGGTGCCTTCACTTTATACCTGTCAACAGCTTTCAAGATCCTAAAAAGGCTCTTCAAGTTAGAGCCTTGTTCTGGGTATAAATATCTTCAAGAGTAAGTGATTTTAAGACTGTCTTCCTGTCTTTTTAACATCAACTATATTTGTGGTGCGTTGTTGTGTGCTGTATCATTCCTGCATTCTATATCAAAAGAAAAAAATGCTTTTAGCTCTACACTAGAATATTGGTGTTGGTTTTCTAAAGGCAAATATGCTGTTCACTTTGCAGAGAATTTTGACTTTGCAATGGAAATTTCTCTTAGCTTAGTGCATGAGATGAAGTTCTGCTGACTTCCATCATCCAATCATGTGCAAGCAAAAATACTTTTTTTTTTTTCCTTGCATGTGATTGGGTATTCTTTGCAAAGTGAATTTCCTCCGCATTTACTAAGCTGAGGAAAACTTCCCCTAAAAAGTGAAATTTCCGTTGCAAAGTGAACAGCCTATTTACCTTAAGGAAATAAACCCCACTTTTCACAGAAATAAATGCAGTGGAAGGGAAATATAATTATTTTACTTGGTTACATGAATATGAGATGACTTTGTATGGTTATCACGTTAAGCCTGTTCTTTTTATCAGAAGGAATTGATGATCTCCCTAAAAATCTTGACACGTTCACTGCAATATCCTTTGTAACATTGTCATGGGGAATGTCTGAGCTAGTAAGGTGAATCATGCTTACTAAAAAGATAATGGATCTTACAATCTCTTTATAGAATCCTGGAGTGGACTTTGGAGATGTATCTGAAAGAATAGCCCTCCGTCAGACACTGCAGTGTCGTAGTTTTAAGTGGTACCTGGAGAATGTATACCCTGAAATGAGGGTATATAATAACACTATTACTTATGGAGAGGTAAGAGGCATCTGTTTTAGTTGTTGCTCAGTCTTAGTAATAAACACATATGCATAATTATTTGAAGCAAATATAGCCAATATACCTGAACAGAATCGGTAATGGGGTCTGTAGCTAAAAATAGTAGCAACATTGATGGGATCTGTAGCTAAAAATAGTAGCGACATTGATGGAATCTGTAGCTAAAAAGAGTGGAGACATCGGTTTTGTAGGATAAAGCAGCTAAAAGCCTTCTAGAGATGTGCTATGTACAGACATTAGTTTCCTAGGCACAGGCAGTTTTAGGTTCACGATGTGTAGACTTGTCGGATTTATGCTCCATTATACATCATTTCAGCACTAAAACAAGCAACAAAATAGGCCATAGTCTTTGTTGGCAAAACCAAAAAACATTTTCTAGATTAGTCTACTCATACAAAGATATCTGTTAGCCCCAAGATAACTCTGGGCTGTGACCCATGGGTGTGGAGATACAGGTCAACTATAAGAAGGATCCGAACACTATGTTTTACATATTACCTAAACAATTTAATTACCAATTTGTGCCACTTACCAGAGCCATCCCTATAATGAGACAGCCTAAGGCGGTTGCCTCAGGCAGGCTCTAATTGGGTCACTGCCTCCTCCTTTGCAGCCAGAGCGTCCCAGGTTACTAAGAGCTTGTAGCAGCCTGTGACTCTCTGGCCGGCGTCCCGCCCAGCTGGTGTTCCAAGCAGTAACATCAGTGAGCTGGACATGATTCCAGACAAAGGTACCCTGTGCACCCCCCATCCCTAAT
>NW_017306602.1:158560-161186 GCF_000935625.1 Nanorana parkeri
TAAGGACCTGCCTGTAATATCATTAATATCAGCATAGAGCAGTGATGGCTAACGTTTTTGAACCCAAGTGTCCAAACTGCATCGCAAAATCAGTTTATTTATTTCAAAATAAATTTGTGTTTTAGTTTGGGCACTGAGGTTTAAAAAAAATTCAGCAACACTGCCTTAAGCAAAATAGGGAAACACACATATTCAAACGTTTATACACTCGCAGATATAAACACATATAATCACACACTTATAATCATACATTCATAAACACACATATCACACACTCATAAAAACACACCACAAACTCATAAAACAAATACTGTGGGGCCTATTCACTAAGCTGCCGTAGGCAGCCGAGTGAAGCACCGATCTGAAGTGAAGTGAGCCGAACACTGTTCGGCTATTCACTTCAGACTGGTACGGCTGATTTCAGCTGTACATCGACTGAAATCAGCCGTACATCGGCTTGCTTTGCGTGGCTTCGGGTCGGCCAGCATGTTCGGCCGACCCGAAGTGCAGAAGGAGTTCGACTCAGCCGATCCAACATCTGGATCACGGCTGGCTCCGCCCAGCTGTCAGAAGCAGGCTGCCAGCTTCTGCTTTCAGCACGGCTCAGCCAAGCCGATGCATATGCGTTCGGCTCGACTGAGCCACTCGGCCATGATCGGGAGCTGTACGGGCTATTGTGAATAGCCCGTACAGCACCCCTTCGGTTCTACTGAACCGAAGGGGTCCTGGGGCCGAAGCTAGCCGAAGGATCGGCCAAAGCTACGGCCAGATCCTTCGGCAGCTTCGTGAATAGACCCCTGTATGTATTACCAAAACTTTTTTTTAGCTTTGATTAGAGTAGAGAAGAGTTAAAATCCCTTCCAGCCTGTGTACTATGCTGTGTGTCCCAGAGACACAACAGGAAGTTAGAGGAAATTTACTAAAGTGAGATTGAGTTAGACAGTTGCCCCAGAAGGTGTTCCCTTAGGATGATTTCCCCTTAGCTCATGTTCTGGGGACAACTCTAAAATTTTGGAAATCTCCTCACTGTCTGTCTCAGTGGCAATGGTCACCAGTACAAATTGAGGGGTGAATCTCCCCAACTCAGACAGCAATAACAACTTGACAAATGATCTAATCCTTCCTTACTTTGTGCAAAACTAGTAAAATAGGTTTTGCCTAGGGATACACTTTAAGATTTCATGGATGTCTAGTATGACCTATGTGGATTGAATCCCCCAACCTGAAAGCTAGTCACCAGGGAAGATTGCAGTCAGTCCAAACCTGTAGCTATAAAACTAATTTCCTTACCTAGATTATAGTATTTTCTGTAAGAATAAAAAGCTGAAGGCTTACAGAGATCCTGTCCACTTAGATTTCTCAACAAATGCAGTTCTTCATTATGTAATGTTACTTTGTTATATGATACAATCAGCCCCCTCTCTCTGCCTATCCCCAGGTTGTGACGGGAATTCTGTTCAGCAGACTCTGACATTCTACTTTGAGGATCATGTCAGTGAGAAATATACTTGTCCCTTAGTGTATCGCCACAGTCAGTGTAATTGTACATGACTCAATGCTTGTCAGTAGTTATCAAAGTCTTGAATCTGTAAATCCAGCCATCCTGTTACCAGGGTGCATTAAAACACATTGACACTTGACAAGATGTTTAACTACTTGAGAACCAGTATAGAAAACCTCCTTCCCGTCCAGGCCATTTTTCAGTGCTTTGATACTTTGACTTACAATTACTCAGTCATGCAACACTTTACCCACATAAGAGTGTTATATAGTTTTAGACAGCTTGAGCCTCCTTTTGATGGCATTTAATAACCACTGGACTTTTTTGATATATAAAAGAAAAAAGACCAAAATGTTTGAAAAAAAAACCCGGTTTCCCTTACTTTCTGTTATAAAAAATAGCAAAATAAAATGCCAAGACAGTACCAAAACCCTTAAAATTACCCCTTTTTGGAAAATACAGCTCCTTAGGTGATCTGATAGTTTGTTACAATTTTGGGGAAATAAAGAAACATGGTGGTATTGAGGGGGTTAAAACATGGAGCTCGGTTGTGTACTAGATACATTAACCGTACAGGTCATACATGGAGGGAGAAGGAAGTGAGGGGGTTAATGTACAGGTCACATAGATTGGGAGGATAGAGATTAGGAGATTAGGAGGTTGATGTACGGCTTGCAATCGCCATGGCATTGTTTCGATAAGCTTATGCAATTTCCAGAGTTGCATTAATTATTCAACAAGATCTTGTAGTGATGATGGGAGAGTCTGAACACTGTGTAAAGTCTTCTGCAGCAAAGGATTCTCAATGGGGTTAATGTCTGGACTCTGTGGTGGCCAATTCATGTGTAAAAATGATGTCTCCCTGATGCTGCCTGAACCACTATTTCACAATTTGAGCCTGATGAATTCTTGTCATCTTGAAATATGCCTGTGCTATCAGGGAAGAAAAAATCTATTGATGGAAAAACCTGGTCATTCTGTATATTCAGGTAGGTTGACCTAATTTTTTGGGGACATAACATTGCTGAACGTAGACCTTTTACCCAAAGATGGGCTCTTACCTATTTGCTTAGCCAAATCCAGGTGGTGACTTTTTTCTGGAAAGTACATATATATATATATTTA
>NW_017306602.1:161225-165384 GCF_000935625.1 Nanorana parkeri
TATATACATATATACATACACATATATACACTGTAGGGATAACCATCACATACTTCCAGACATAACCACCACTCTCTATTTGTACGGTAAATGACCAGGTGATCATCCACAAAAATATCCATACAAATCCAAAGTAGGTATAGGGGCACTCGTGTGTCTTGCAAGCTCCGTCAACGCTTTGACTGAGCTTGGTCCGTCTTTTTGTATTTTCTAATATTTTTGGTTAACCACTAAAAGGTATCCCTTTGGCACCTTTTTGTTTTCTCTGCCTCTAAATATATTGCATACATTCCGATTGGCTCATCACTATGATGGACTGCCTCAGTAGCCAATAGTAATGATTAAAAGGCAGGAGCACATCGACAAGCTTCCAGAATGGCCAGACATTCAGCTAGTGCAATGGTCTGCACTTTATATTTATGAGCAGACTTTTTATTGTTAAAGAGTCACTTCAATGTATAAAAAAAGGTACCATAGTTACAGTTTTTAAAGAACAAGTTTACTATAAAATCACAATATCCTTGAGAATATTTGATTGTTTAACATGTTTTCTGTTACATAAAAAGACCACATTACTTCATGGCAATTTGTTCTTTTACCCTGGTACTTTTCCATAAGGGTTAAGTACTCGTGCCATCCATTTTACTGGTAGAAATGAAATAAGACACATTAAGTATTATATAATGGCTCAGCTATAGCATGAATACTTACAGAGAAATCCATAAATTACTTAAAGCTAAGCTGTTTTCAATACTGTAAAAAGGTTAATGTATAGACATGGCACTTTTCATGACAGCAACCAATGATTAAACACGCTTCACATGATGGCATTAGCAATGCTTTAGCGAGTATATTGGCTAGTGATGAGAAAGATCCATGCTATTGCCAGTGATAACTGGGTACAGTATGGGTTAATGAACCAGCAGCAACTCAGGTGGCCCCAGTAGTTACCAAAGACACAAGAGGAACTCTGTATGATATACAGGCTGGATACCTATTCAGTTCCCATCACCATTAACACATTACCTTCTTGCTTAGATTGCTTCTCATTATCACAATATGGTAACTAACTACCATATCATTAATGGATATACAGTATATCAGTCTGGAGGAGTGGATTTTCCTAGGCAGACTGCATTTGAATGCAAACTATAGACAAATCCGTCTAGCACCTTACCCAGACACCACTGATAGGGAGTTCACAGCTATCAGTGACACTGTATTATACCTCATAGAATAAAAAAAGCCAACTCCCAATAATGAGCTGTTGCTGTTTATTAAGGGCTTGACACAAGTGACAAAGAAAAAGTGACTAAGCAAGAAATATTGCATGTTAATTTTAGGTATTCTCACATGCAGCTGGCAGGTGGAGCTCACTGGTCTTTTCAGATGATAACTAGTTCCCCTATAATTTTAAAAAAATGCTTTGTATTAGACATGTGCGTTTTGTTTTCATTCTGATTTTTTGCGTTATTTAATTTTTTGGGTCCGAAAGTCAATTCGTTTCGGGATTCGGACTAAATTTATTAGCGGTAGTCTGTACGAAATTTCGTTGCAGCAAAGTGACATTAGAGAGATTATTTTTTTTTTCAGAAGAGAAAAAAAAAAGCGTGAGGTTCCCCCCCAATTCATACCAGACCCTGGGCATTGGGAGGGTGTCCCCATGCCGATGGGGACAAGGGCCTCTTCCACACAACCCTGACCCGGTGGTGGTGGGGGTCTGCGGGCAAGAGGGCATATTTGCATTGGGATACCCCTTTATTTAAGGGGCACCCAGATGCTGCCCCTCCTTGTGAATAAGGGGTACGTGTACCCCTACTCATTCACTAAAGGGTTAAAATTCAAAGTCAATAAACAAACCACACTTTTAGAAAAAATTATTTAATTGAAAAAAAAAACAATTTTTGACTATTCCTTTAATTTTAACAATAAATGGCTCCATCGATGTAATCCAATTTTTTAAATGTTTAATTAAGGGAATTTCAGAAAATTTGTCTGAATTTCGATTCGGAATGAAACGAATCGCACATGTCTACTTTGTATTGAGCTCAAAAGCTGAATGTGGAATATACAATGAGAAGTGAATGAGTCAAAGCAATGACTCATCCCCTCCACTCCCTAGAGCTCTGTCCAAAGAATTGATGAGTATGAATTAATTTCTGGTGTACTATCCAAAGTAGTTATAGAAGTCACAGAGGTTATTACATTGTCAGGTGTCTTACAAGGTAATAACACAATGGAAGTTGTGGGCACCCACAGGATTTGACATGAGGAACATCCAATGCAAGAAGTTTAATAAATAGATGATATTTAGGTGGGTCACACCCCATTGTTCTCAAAGCTTGAGACTTGAGAAAATTGGGCCATGCCATCACAACTGAAACATTGTGTCACCTGTAGCAGCCGTGGGATGTCACCCTCCGGGGACGTCATCACACATGTATGTGACCTCATTACGCGTGTAATGATGTCACTCGCACTTAACTGCCACCGGCCATCTTGGTGATGGACGCCGGCAGAGAGAGGAGGGGATGTTCATTAGGCAGGATAAGGTATGCCGCCAGGTCCCCTCTCTTGTGCAGCTTCAGGACCAAGTGCCCGACTTTCCAGAGGGGGTGGCACCAAAATGACTGTAAATCACCCCCTCTGATGGTGTCAACCGCTGCAGGCCACACCCCCCGTATCCCCCTTGTGACGACATTGCTCCTTGTGCCATAGCCTCCCTCTAAAATAATTACTTTTTCAATTATCATGTAGTATGATATCAATGAAAAAATTACAAAAAAAGTCAAATGAACTTCCTATAATCTTCTGTAAAAGAGTGGGTGGTGGATTTCAGATGTGACAGAAGTCAGTGATTAAGAACGGATCAAAGAAGTTCTATGTACATTTTAATTTCCTCAAATGCACATAGCTGTGTTTTTACAACAGATTCGTTTGGAACAAATTCACACTTTTCAAGAGGCTGAGAAAAATGTAATTTTATTGTAGGACACATTGATAAATAACTGCATTTCACAACTGTCAAAAGATGAAGAGAAGTTACAAGAAAAATACAGTGAAAACTGAATTTATTTGAATATTCATGGAAAAGAAAAATCAGAAGACACTCAACCGTGGTTTTTTTTTTATTTGCTTGTTTGTTTGTTTAAAGGGGGGGGGGCTTCTGACATCCTCCTAGAAATATAGAACAGACTACTGTACACGTATAATATAATGCATATAACTGCACATTGTTTGGCCCCCCCAACATAACCCAAAAAATCAAACACTCAACTCTGTTTTATTTCACTCATTTATACAGTACTGACATACAGTATTCCACAACACTTTAGAGAAGCTTACCTTGAAGTCTAATGCAGAGATAGAATGAGGCTAGTTTGGGTCAAAGTTAGATAAGCTAACCAGTATGTGTTTGGATTTTGAAAGGAACCCCCTCACAGTTAAATCCTAAATCTACTAACTCTGTGTAGGTTCACTGGGAAGAAGCACTCATCACACCAGTATATTGTTTGGCAGGTGGTTCCTACTATTGAGAATTATACTGGAAGCGGTATCTGATTGAAGTGCTGTTGCAGCCATAGATGAGCTTTTTTAATTAGGGTTCTATTCAAACTACAGTACGTGTGCGTTTATATCGCCCCGATGCACATATACAGTGTAAACAAATACACCTGCTCTGGCCAAAAATAAAGCAGGTACCTTTTCATGAGTTGAGACTTGTTAAGAGTCCATTTTAAAGGGAATTAACAGTCTTAATATGTATTCATAAGTATAAATGGAGCCTAAAGGGATTCTATAATATTTTAGGTATAAATATAAAAAAATGTATACACTCAGTGAGATTAACAGTTATTAATGATTAGTCTTTGCAAACAACAGGCTTTTTAAAAGAGGAGGAAATGTCAAAAGCAGCCTAGAGCTACATTTGTTGGCTGGAAATAAGCATACAATGGGGTCTATTCACGAAGCTGCCGAAGGATTTGGCCATAGCTTCGGCCGATCCTTCGGCTAGCTTTGGCTTTGGCTCCTTTCTACTGAACCGAAGGGGTGCTGTACGGGCTATTCACAATAGCCCGTACAGCTCCCGATCATGGCCGAGCGGCTCAGTCGAGCCGATCGCATATGCATCGGCTCGGCTGAGCCGTGCAGAAAGCCG
>NW_017306602.1:165437-170238 GCF_000935625.1 Nanorana parkeri
GGCCGCCAAGGAGAGAAACAATGCCGTGTCTTTTTTTTTTTTATTCTGACACGAGCGATGTCAGAAGAAAAAAAAAATGTCTCCCATTAAAAAGCATTGGGACATTACTATTGGCTATTTCAATTTGCAATAGCCAATAGTAAACTAGCATTGTACCCGCCCTCTGTAGTTCCCCATCAGGTCCATCAGCAGAGGGCGGGTACAATGCTAGTTTACTATTGGCTATTGCAAATTGAAATAGAAATAGTAATAGTAATGTCCCAATGCTTTTTAATGGGAGAAATGTTTTTTTCTATTCTGACATCGCTCGTGTCACCACAAAGAAAAAAAAGACACGGCATTGTTTCTCTCCTGGGTGGCCGGGAGTGGGAGGCTCCCAGAGCGCCCGGGAGATTTTTTTCTTTTTTTTTAACTTTTTCTTTTTTTTACAGCAGCAGAGCCGCCGTACAATAGGAAACTATTGGGCGGAGCTAGCTGTCACTGCTAGCTCCGCACAATCTTTTTCTATTTTACTTTTTTTACCTTTTTTAACTCTTTTTCTGTTCTGCTTGGTCCCTCTGAGGGACCGAGCAGAACAGCCGAGCCAAATGCCGCTATTCACTCACTGCTGTTCGGCATCTTTAAGAATAGCCGGAACAGCAGTGAGTAGCCTGCCGGAGGTTCGGCTCAGCCGATCCAGATGTTGGATCGGCTGAGTCGAACTCCTTCTGCACTTCGGGTTGGCCGAACATGCTGAGCATGTTCGGCCGACCCGAAGCCACACGAAGCAGGCCGATGTACGGCGTGAATAGACCCAAACAAAGCCACTACACATTCCTTTTTAGTAATCAGATTTTACCTTGTATCCATTTAAGACCAGAATGGTGAAAGATGATTGTTGACAATTGATGATTTGCTAAGATGGCTTGCTAGACATGTAAACAATGCTCTTGGTAAATGTTCTTCATGAGGACTGGATGACTCTTGCACAATGCTGTTGGAGGTTTGAATCAGAGAAATTAGGTTTTTGAGTTGTATAATTCTGATTAAACTAGATCTGGATTTGGAAACTGCAGTTTCATTGATAGGAATACACTATGTCATATGTATTAGATGGAAAAACTAACAATTTCATGAAGTTCTTCCCAAGACAGTAAAAGCCAAATAAAGTAGATAAGAAATTACATTTCCCATAAAGAAAACTAAAGATGGTTAAACCTGAAAACCCAGGGATATGTTCATAGGCAAAAATGTTCAAATGTTTAAATTGGACATTGAATAACTGAATTTATTTTTATTTTTTTATTATTACAGCTTCGCAACAGTAAAGCAACAGGTTATTGTCTGGATCAAGGTTCTGAAGATGACAACAAAGCCATTTTGTACCCATGCCATGGCATGTCTTCACAGGTAAACAATGCTTGGAAGGCAAGATCTACGTTTTATGCTGCAGTTGTTAAAGTGTATCTAAACCCAAGATCAAAATCATAATATATTGCAGCTTAACAGTCTTCAGATGTGAGAATTTAGTCATTTTTTTAAAAAAGTTTTTTCCTTATTTTAGCTGGGGATCCTGCCAATAACACACTTCCTGTGCTAGGGTGGCAACACTCACTGTACTGTATCTATGGAGGAAAGACGCTGTTACCCTAGGACAGGAAGTGTGGTAAGTCTAGAGAACATCTCCCTCTCTCCTCATCTCCATAACATAGAGGTAAACTGGACTAGTCTCATGAGACTACTTGAGATAACACTTCAGAGTGCACTTATCGTACAGATAACAGATATAAGAAAATACTTTCAATGGTACATTAATAGACAAAAACGGAGCAAATGAGAGAAGTTCATATTGAGGTTTACACACATTTTAAAGCTACCCTCTTGTTATACAAAAGTTACAAGATACTTACCTCTCCTGCTGCCTGAACCTCACTCTTTATGAGAAATGGTCTCCCAAAGACCACTGAGAAACCAACATTTTCCAGAAGTGGCAAACACCTGAGTCCCCCACAGCTCTCACTGGTTCCTGCTGCTAACCTCCAAGTGTAGAAAACTTACCTCCATCCGATCCAGCAATGGAATCCGGAGACGCCTATTAAGGAAACGTCATGCTGCTCCTCCTCCCTCAAGCAGACTGTCATGATAAAACTGCAGGAATTTCATTTGTTCAGGGTCCTACTAATGTTGTGAATGCAGGACAATAACCCTCTACGGTATTGCAGTTACTCACCTCCTTGGACCGTGAGAAGCCTTCCTTCCTGGGACTGTTTCCTGCAGATTCACCCCCTGCAATCTGATCTGCTGTTTGAGCTTTTCCACACTCACCCTGGGACACTGCACCTGAGGCTGGCTTGTAATTGGATTCTGCTGGGACCCTGGTCTCCACTAAAACCGCAAGTAGTAACCCATACTAAATGGGTTATACAGTTGCTATTCATTCCCATGCTAGAGACTTGGCGCTATTGCCTGTTGTGGTGAACAACAGATCCCAGCTATCACCACCACTGTGTACAACCAGATATTACTGGCCTTCGTGTAATACCAAAATCATCCACTTTTGCCTTTACATTGAATCGTGCAAATTGGATTGCTGAGGACTAGAAACCCGTTCTGCTTTGTCTACTGCTATTAGTGTACTACTTAAGATTGCGGACATAGAGGAACTACTAAATACCTTTTTGTTATATATTCTTTTCAACAACTTCAGTATGCATACAGGTTATTATACTTCTGATTTAACTGACTCCTAATATTATCATTATCATATCACATTGTGATTGCAAGCAGGAACAAATTGTTCCATGTATAGAGTGCCTAACTAGGTGTATGAAGGAATACACCAGTGAGAGTGCACAATTTTCATTTGCTACCCTATGTATAACGGTGCATGATGTAAACCAGTTCCACAACCTCCTCCGCACTACATGGAGCGTATAAATGTGGAACTGAACACTGATTTAACGTTTTAAATCCTATAACTAAATTACTGCAATATTACACCAAGTCACAACTGTATCCTATGGTGATGTGGGGGTCAGGAGGAGAAACCAGCAGGAGCTGCGAGGAACGTATGAGTTCTAACGTCCTGGAAGTGTCAGTTTCCTAGTGGACTTCAGGAGGCCATTTCCCAGAGCTGCATTCAGCAGCACAGGCAGCAGGGGAGGTAAGTATCGGCTTTATTTTTTTAACAGGGAGAGCTTTGCTGAGCAACTTTTGTATTGCAACAGGAGCACTTAAAGCTAGGCGTTAAAAAGTGAGTCCATAAAGTAAAGTAGAGCTCAAGAGAAAAGCGTTTATATTTTTCAATGGGCAGTATGTCATATACAATTTTAGATACATACATTGTTACAATAGAATAAATCTGCAATTATTGGATTTTGGTAAAAGTAGGAGATTGCATATAGAGCGACTCAGACCATTTTGCTGGCACAGACACACTTTATAGACTGGACAACCCATTGAATATAAAGATACCCGTAGGCATTGTTTCTCTACATCATTACATTGTGCACAATATTAAAACAAAAAACACTTAGGCAGCATGTCATCTTATCTCAGCACATTCATAGTCCTGTCCCCGCCTTTACAGAAGACAACATGTTGGGAGAAGAGCAACTCAATAAAAAAGGATTCAACTTTATTCAAGTAATGAATAAAATATTTATATTTATGTAATTAAGACTTGAAAGAACACAACTTTAGCTTTGCAGTGACTATAACAAATATTCTCTTTACTGCTTTATTGTCCCAACATATCGCAATAGCAAATCCTGTCTGCTTAGCTATATTTACCCAAGCATAAATTTTCCTATTACCAGCAGCCGCTCTGCCCTATAAATTTAAGATAACGGTCAACTAAACATTTTGTTTTCATAATGGCTATTTGTGAATGTCATCTTCTCTGCAAAAATATTTCTTGCTGCTGTTTATTTCTCTTTTTGTGAGAATCCGAGGTGACAGATTATGGAGAGGTTGTATTTGCATGCTCAGCATTTTAACCATTTCCTGCCACATTACCGTGCATTGATTAAAACATAAGCTAAGTCAGATGCACCAGATGGATGCCTCAGTGTCTCCTCTATTCCTCTATGCTGGCAGGGCTGTGATATATTGGCCACAAACGCACATATGGTGGCAGTGCCCGGGTATAGCTTAATACTGGCAGGAGTTGATATCAGAGATATCCACGATTCAGGGAATGCCAGTACGCCGGTACGCTTTGATCCCTGGACAGTGTTATTTCATGGTTCAGATGGTCCCGTGGGACGCTATGCCCGCTCCATCACGCCACACCTGCTCAATGCAGCTAAATCATTAATACCCCTCCATACTGGAATGGCTTGATAAAGTGGAGCAGACTTACCGCCTGGAAGAACTCACTCTTAGCGGAATAGATAAGAGGGAGCGCCTTTCAAAAACTTGGGCATGTTGGCTAGCCTACAAGACAACTCCCTCTTATCTAGCCAAGATATCCCCAGCTGACTTAAGGTCAAATTACAATGCAGATGCTGAGGTCGGCAAATTCGACTACGTCTGCATTCTTGACTGAACACCGGTATCTGCGTTTAGTATCGGGGCATTTTCACGAGTATGAGTACTCGTGAAAATGCCCAGTATTGGCACTGGTGCATCCCTACTTAAAAATATAGTGCATTGCTGGGACTTGTAGTCCTGCATGGTTGGTGGTATTCTGCATTGCTGTATAATGATTATACAGCAATGCAGAATACCATCAGCTATGCAGGACTACAAGTCCCAGCAATACCTTATAATAAAGGTAGTGGGGTATGGGAAGTAGTATACAAGTGTAGTTTGTGTGGGG
>NW_017306602.1:170503-177096 GCF_000935625.1 Nanorana parkeri
GGTTTCAGTGGGAGGGGGTCGTACACAGACAGTGAAAAAAAAGAAGATGCAACGTTGAAGAAATAGTCATAACAGGACTCACATTCTAGATGGAGAAAAGGCAGAAAATCACGAAGAAAAGAGTGGGTTTCTGTACCGGGAGAATTTTGCCGCTGTCACTGAGAGAGGGGAGCTAGAAGGGGCGCCACAGTGTCAAGTTGGAGAGAGCTAAAAGAGGCGCCGCTGGTTGTCCTGGTCGCAGGACGCTATACCTCTCCAGCGGCGTCTGTCTCCTCTGCACAGCGCCAGTTCGTCATGCACCCTAGCACATGCACCGTGTGGGCATAGGGCTCCTAAGGCTTCTCACTGGCCTTACGTTACAGCAATTACAACAGGGCTCCTGAACATCAGCGCACACACGCCACCAAGCAACCCATGGCCACGAACGTTGTGGGCAGCTTGAGGGATCTGCTGGCTCTCTTTCTCCCTGGCCCCCCCAACTGGCGGTTGCGTTTGCGACTGCTGCGACCCTGGTAGTTCCGCCAGTGTATCAAAGACATAATGGTTCTACAGAGTAGTATATGCACTGCTGGGTCCTCTATTTTCTATTTTATATGCTCAACTGAAATGACACCCAATGCTATATTGGAAATGGTCCTACTCCCCTTCCGTCTTCTCATCTTGCCCCAACCCCCCCCCCTTTCCCTTCCCTACTCAACCAAATTCCCCATACCCATACCTCACCTTCCTTTCCCTTCCCGTGCATCAGAGAACGATTCTGGGAAATGTGTTATGGCTTAAGCTTTTGATCCTGATGCACATGTTGTGATTTACTCACTGTCCTACTTCTTATATGTATACTTGTCTTGTGCTTCCTATGTTTTCTTTTTATTATCTTGCAATAAAAATGTATTATAAATAAAAAAAACATAAGCTAAGCCATTTTTGTGTGTAGGTTTAGTGACTATGCAAATACTAATATTAAGCATAATGCAACCAATCAGAAAAGATCTGTAAGGGGTTTACTCAGCCCCTGTGTAAAACATGTACTGCAAAGTCACCAATCACAGACTAGTTAGTTTATGTACATTTTAACACAGCCCAGATTGATGTTTATCTGATAATTAGCTAAGAATTTCATCAAATTAAATAATGGTTTTCAAAACAACTTTTCTTTCCCAAATAACAGGGAGTGATTAGTGTGTACCAGAAACATCCACCAAGTACCCAACTGACGGTCTGAACATGGTTCCACAAATCTGATATGATAACTTAATTGATTTGACCTATGGTTAATTGGTAGATGATTGACTAACAACATTAACATGTTTCAAATTTAGCAAAGCCTTATTCTGTATCTCAGAGATAAACTATTATAGGAAAGGATGTCAAAGCAGAATTTTGAAGTATAGGTAAAAAAATGCCTTTCAGGCCAGAGTGACCAAGTACACTCTAGACTTCCACCATAATCCCTTCTTGAGCACATGGCTCAGTCAGCCAGTGACTCATTTATCTTGATTGATCCACTCCACTTGTTCTTGAGCCCAGATTTCCTTAAGATCCTGGTCTCTACACATTGCTTGAGCAGTCCAGCTTTGTGCTGTCTGTTTCCATCCACCCACAAAGCATAAATCAGTAGCATATGTTAAAAGCATGTTTTAGATTGTTCTTCTTTATTTGCTATGTTAGAAAAAAAAACATGCAGATGACAATTGGCAGTTGTATCTTTTGGCCTGGGGTTGGGTGTATTATAAAAGATCAAAAACTAGCTAATTTTAGAGTACGTGTCCCTATAGCATTCTGAATAATATTTGATTTAGCTAACCATAAAAATGAAGGATGACTAAAATAAGCAGAATATGTTAGAAAAACAAAAGTTTAAGCCTTAGTTACCGAAGTACCAAAGTAAGGGCACAAAGGGGCCCCTTTCTCAGGTCTTTAATATGTTTAGGTATACCAAACTACTTTGCAGATACAACATAATACATATGTGTTTTCTTTCCCTCTGCTTTGAGAGATGCCATGGCAGGCCCAGGCTAGCATTCATTTTGTACTGTTTGTATTTAGCTTGTGATGTATCTGCACTGAAACATCAGACATATATAAGGTCCCTGATCTTACTTTTTTAATTCAATATATTTAATCCAGGAGCCCTAAATTATGATTTCTGTGCTGCACAGCATTCAGACAGACATTGAAGATCACAAACTGCTAAAAGCAAGTAGCACCTGTATAAGTTAAAATGTTGAGAGCTACAATGTAGTGAGCAGTTGTCTGCAAATCAGGGAACCCTCTAGATGCGCATTCTACTTTCCACATTTGGTCACCTGGAATGACATGTGATTGAAGGATAGGTAGTGCTTAAATAACCTTAGACAGGCTCTGTCAGCTTAGTCTGTGATCTTCAGTGACTGCGAGTGCACAGAAATAATCATTTATGTCGCCTGGCAGTGGAGACATTGAATCAAACAGGTTGTAAAGCAGATTCCTTCCTTATTCCATCCTCTTGTCTGCAGTTACAATGCAGATGCAGACAAGTTGTATATAAACAGAGAAATCCTTACAATGACTTGTGACTATGATGGCTTCCTTTAAAGGACCTGGGAAAGTAAAAGAAGAATTAAGAGATTATACTGCTACTTTGCTCGGCATCCCTATACTATACTGTATAAATGGAACAGTTACACTTAGTGGTGTATCCAGGGCATGGCGCATATGGCACTCTGGGTGCCACTTGAAGGTGGGTGCTGCTCTGAGGGTCAGCGAAAGTTCACTGAGCTACAGAGACAGCAGACTGCCTGGCAGTTTAACTAACAAGCAACAGGGGTAATGACAGTGGGAGCTTACAGTGGGTTAAATGACCCCACTGATGGTTGTTTGCTCGCCCTCCTCAGTCAGCCACCCATCACCACCAAGTAAGCTACTGTCTGCAAGGGACAAATAAGGGGGAACTCTGGAAAGTCTGATGTAAGTCTCCAGTGTCCCCAGTTACATCAGAGTCCCCAAATTCCCCCTTACATCAGAGTCCCGCAATACATCAGAGTCCACCCTTACATCCGAGTCCTTGGGACTCGGATGTAAATGGGGTTGCTCAGGGTAACTCTGGTTACCCTGATAAAAGGGGGGACTCTGGACACTGATCCCCCCCCTCATATCAGTGTCTGATGTAAGGAGGGACTCTGATGCAAGGGGGGACTCTGATGTAAGGTGGGACTCTGGGCACTGAGTCTCCCCTTACATCGCAATCCCCCTTTACAGAGTTTGATTTAAGGTGAAGATGTGGGAACTCGCATGTAAGGGGGAGCTCTGGGAACTCTGATACAAGGGGAGTTCTGGAGACCCTGATGTAAGGAGGGACTCCGATGTGAGTTTGACTTATATTATTGAGTTGATATTATGATACATTTATCTAAAATATGAATGTCAGTTTATGGAAAGGGGTGCAATTTCAGTGCTTGCCATAGGTGCTATTATCTGTAGATACGCCTCTGGTTACACTTATTCATTAAAGTAAAAGAGGAAATGAACCTAAGATCACAGTCGTATGCCCTGCTTGGTTAAGTAATTATTCATAAATTAAAATTAGTGCTTTCATCATTCAATCAGTTTTTCAAATGGCTTTTCTGGGAAACATATGACATTTGCATAATTATGTGCACCACTTTGGCCCCCTGATAAGCAACAGCAGGGTTTGTATTACTTTACACACTTGGTTTACTGAAGCTTGACCATTTACTCCAAAATTAAGCCTATAGAGTACCATTACTTCAAAAAGCTTGTAATTGATTACCTCTGTATTGCTGCTCTGGTTTGTTTGAAGATCAACTCCAGGCAGTTATGAAAGGCTCAATTTAATGCAGCTCTTTAAAGATTAATACATAAAAAATATTTTTTTTTAAATGCAAGCTTTGTAAGTAACTGTTTGTGGTGTAATATTAGCCCCTTGCAGTCCACAGTGCAGCCTATACAGCAGAGCTCAGAGAGGGGGAGGGATAAACAGCACAAGGAGACAATCAGGTGTAATACAGTGCATGGAGTATGCTGATAGGAGAGCATAAAGTGACAGAAAGAAGAGAGATGAATCAGTGGCGTCACAAGTGGGGTTCGGCCCGCACCCGGGTGACACCATTGGAGGGGTGACACCAAAATGACTCACGGTCATTTTGGTGTCACCCCCCTCTGAAAAGTCGGGTGCTCGGTCATGGACAGAACGCCCGACAGTATCAGGGGAGAGGAGGGGACCCGGCGGCATACCTTATCCCACCAGGTGACTGTCCCCTCCTCTCTCTGCAGGCGGCCATCACCAAGATGGCCACTCGCAGGTATCAGAATGACGTGCATAAGGTGACACTCGGTTACCGCTCCGGGTGTCACCCAGCCTCGGGACGCCCCTGAGATGAATGTTACTGAACAGCAGCAAAAAAAATCAGGTCTCCTACCTTGCCAGAAAGGGCTGTGTGGGGTGACAGCGCTGTGTTAAGTAAATACAAATTCTTTGTAAGGCAAAACACCTCCCTTGCACGTGTTTCATCTGCTTATTTAGCTGTTTGCCTAGAGTTCAGCGTAGAAATTACAGATTAAAGTATATACTGTATGTTATGTGTTATTTTTGCTATGGAATAATTTCTTTACAGTGATCAAGAGTAGGGATGAACTTTAAGCTTGGGTTGGCCATCAGTTAGAACCAAACCCAAGTTGTTAGAGGATCGCTGAACATGCAAATTAAATGGGCAGATTTCACCTGCTTCAGGCAAATAAAACAAAAGAAAGTGTGGGGTCTCCCCTAAAATCCATTCCAGACTCTTATCTGGGCATGTGGCCTTGTTGACAGAAAGCATATGCCCCCATTGGTAGGGTAACATACAAGGAGACTTTACCAAAGATAAAGGTGTGGTAAGAAGTTTGGGGGAACATCACTCTTCGAGGTTCACAGATTGTTTCAAGTGTTTGGTGAACTTCCAGGAAACAGAACTTTGCTTGGTTCACTCAACACTAATCAAGTGTCTCAGCTGTGCATGACTTCACAAATTGACCATTGCTATTACATTACAATGTGCCTGTGTAGTGGTTCCTGCTATTCTAGTTATTCCTTACTGCCAGGAACTTGGGAGATCAGTAGTTCACAATACATGCCAGAAATGGACAGTTATCCTACAGCAGCACAGGCAGATAGAGAACAGAAGTGTACCAGCTGAGGCTGAATCCCTTCTAGAAATATACTGTAGGGTCTATATGATAGTTATGATTCCATTATGCTGAAAATAAAAAGCAAATCAAATTCTAATAGTAACATTATGTGTGATTTACATGGAATACCACGAAAACAGTGATAGGAATCCCCTAAACCCAATATCTCCAAGGGATTGAACATCATGATGTTAACAATCTTAGAAGGACTATAAAAATAAACATGGTGGCAGCAAGAACATTAGATCTGTGTTGTAGGATTTATTCCATTATTTTATCATTGGAATATAGTGAAGGAACAAAGTGTTAAGAGAAATACATTTTAAACCTGGCACCACGCTATTGCCATCAGCTAGATTTCATAGTAGGGATGCACCGATTCTGGTTTTTCGGCATCGAGTATGAGTACTGATATTTATCTTTCGAGTACCGATACCAGTACTTCCGCTAGCATGGAGCCGGCTTCCCGAGCAATCAGGATGCAGGTGATGCCGCCGCCCGGGTTCCTGATTGGCCGGGAATCCGGCTCCATGTTCCCCTGCAGCACTGTCAGTCAGAAGAAATCTTCCCTTGATTGGAAGTTCCGGTAACGGGGAAGGTACAAGTACTCGCCCAAATACTCGGTATTGGCACCGATACTAGTATCGGTGCATCCCTACCTCATAGCTACATAAATTAAAAGATGGCGGGTAACATCCTTCTGATTTCTATTAAGGGCTTAGCAATGCATAACGGTTTTATGTATGAAATTCATTTTGAACAACAACAAAGAAGAACATTATTGTGGCTCAAGGTTCCCTAAAGAAACTGAGGCCCACAAAATGTAGACACAGCTAGCTGAGTCAATTAACTAATGGCATATAGGCAGTTCACTTAGCAAAGTGAGTTTTTACTGTGCAAGAGAATTGTCCCTTAGCTTAGTGAATGGGGTGATGCTGAGCTGAACAATCTGATATATTTTCTTTATAGGACAAATGTATTTTTCGAATGTCATCTTGTAATACCACATAAGAAAACAAACTAGAACATTTATTTTGTGCATCCATTTGAACATTGAACAGAATGAACATCACAGAGTTTTGGGCCAATGCTTCTGCAAATTGTTTATAAATAGACCCCTTACTGTCTTTGGGACTATTGTTATTGGGTCAAGAAAAGGATCTTCTGAAGTTAAACCAAGACAGACATTTAACCCTGTTTTAATGCTTCTCCATTGATGTACGTGTCTTCAAAACTCTCATATTATCCCCAGCAAAAAAAAACTATAACAATTTTAGAAAATGACACAGAAATGAGAACTGGGAGAGAAATTAACAGAGCATTATTAGCAGCAATTACACACACACATACACACATACATATATCTATATAGATAGAGATATATATCTCTATATATCTCTATCTATATAGATATATGTGTATATATA
>NW_017306602.1:177661-183330 GCF_000935625.1 Nanorana parkeri
TATATATATATGTATATATATATATTTTGTAAAGAAAATGGGCTTAATACAAAATTATACTTTTACAGGTAGCTTTGGCCCTAGCAACAATTTTTGTTGTCAACATGCACCAACCATGTGTGATACATATCAGTTCTAGCAAATACTGAACATCTAGACTTCAAGAGGCATGGGCCTGGCAGAGTAAGAAGACATCACAAATATAATATGAAATGTGACAATATACAAATAAATTCTGCTTTACAGATAAGAAATAGACATGGCTTTACATAAATATCATGGTGCACATACTTCATTATGATACAACATTTACTACTAATATTGAGCAGAACATCACGTGACCCATTTTTTTTCTTGCTTTGGTCCAGTTGGTACGCTACAGTGCAGAGGGGCTGCTCCAGTTAGGTCCCCTGGGCTCCACTGCCTTCTTACCAGATACAAAGTGTTTGATTGACGATGGCAAAGGAAGAACTCCCACGCTGAAGAAATGTGATGACATACCAAGGCCAACCCAAAAACTGTGGGATTTCACACAGGTAGGAGGCTTTTAACCATAAAGACACTAACAGGTGTCATGGGGGCTTCAAAATCAGGAAAGTTGTTGACCAAAAAGTAAATAGTTTTATTTGTATCACATATAGTTGCATAGTTACATAGTATTTGAGGTTGAACCTTTGTGTGTCTGTTTGTGATTGTGCGTGTGAGTCCCTGTGTGGTCTAGTTTTTAAGAGTACCTGTGCCCCTGTATGTTATGGTCTCTGAGGAAGGAATCTAAATGATTTTTGAATGATTTAATACACTCTGCTGATACCACTGCTTGTGGAAGAGAGTTCCAAAATGTATCATGTCCCCTCTTAATCGCCTCACTTCCAGTGTGAACAAATGTAAATTTAGCAACCTTGTTTTATAGCTTTGGTCCTCCAGCCCCTTAATTAGTTTTGTTGCCCTTCTCTGGACTCTCCCCAGCTCAAGGACATCCTTTCTGTGGATTGGTGTCCAAAATTGAACTACATACTCAAGATGAGGCCGAACCAGTGATCTATAAAATGGCAAAATTATTCATTTTCCTCTACAGTACATTCCCTTTTTAACCTCTTGCCGTCCGCCCGTAGTAAAAAAACGGACGGACGGCACTGCAGCATCTGCGGGTTGCCGAGAAATGCATTACATTATGGGGTCTATTCACTAAGCATCTTACGGCTGGTTCCGGCCACTTGCAGAGAGATCAGCGTCCCTGGTTACCAGGTAACCAGGGATGCTGTCATTACACACTGAGAACACGGCCGGGCCGCTATGATATAACAGTGGCCTCTTCGTGTTCTCAGTGTGTAATGACAGATGGCGTTCCTGGTTACCTGGTAACCAGGGACGTCATCTGGCATTACTCTCCCGGATGCTCTTCTGACAACTGCCGTCAGAATAAAAAAAAAATCACCATAGGAATGCATAGCTAGATTCCTATAGGCTATTTCAATTTGCAATAGCAAACTAGCTATTGCACCCGCCCACTGCTGCTGTCAATCAGCAGAGGGGGACCTCAGGTCCCCCTCTGGTGATTGACATATTTATTTTATTTTTTACTACTTTTTTAACTGTTTTTCTATTCTGCTCGGTACCACAAAGATACAGAGCAGAACAGCTGTTCGGCATTTATGAGAATAGGCCGAACAGCAGCGAGTAGCCTGTCGGAGGTTCGGCTTAGTCGAACTCCTTATGCACTTCGGGTCGGCCGAACATGCTGAGCAATATTGGCTGATTTCAGCCGATATACGGCTGATTTCAGCCGATAGACAGCTGGAATCAGCCATACCAGCCTCAAGTGAATAGCCGAACAGCATTCGGCTCACTTCGCTTCGGGTTGGTTAGTCATTCGGCTGCCTACGGCATCTTAGTGAATAGACCCCTATATTTTTCAACAATAAACCTCATGTGCCATGTAGTTGCCCACTCCCCTATTTTACACTGGTCCTCCTGTGATGTTATAATGTCTAAGATCGTGTCTATTACCCTCCTAATTTTAGTATCATCTGCAAACACAATATAATTAATAAACAGGTTAAACAGTATTGGACCTAGCACAGAACCCTGGGGCACACCACTCTTGACCTTAGACCAACTTAAAAAAGAGCCATTTATCAATACTCTCTGAACACGTTCCTATAGCCAGTTCCCTATCCATGTACACACTATTTCATCTATGCCATTAGATTTCAGCTTGTGTATTAAGCATTTATTTGGTACCGTGTCAAAAGCTTTGGCAAAACCCAGGAACACCACATCCACCCGCCTACATCCATCCAGATCTCTACTCACCTCTTCGTACAATGTTGTCACTGGAATAGTGGTCCCTCTTGGAAGATTTCCCTTTTGTTCCCATTCAAACGACGACTCAGAATATACATTTCCCCTCACTTTCGGTCCCAGTTACAGTGGTACCTAGGACAAATAGACAGAAATAAAAACCTGACAGATAATAATCTTATCCTAAGGTATCCAAATAAAAAATAAATTTGGCTTTACATATACTCTACATACTAATACTTTGGAGTTACTGGACCAGAACAAGTGTGCAGATAAGGAATTTATCTGCATACTTCTTCCAAATGAATGACAGAATACATGGAAACAAGAGAGTCAGCACACTGTATAAGTCTAGCAATTAGCACTTTCACAAAGATAAATTTGTTTCACAATATGTTTTGCCTTATTATATTCAAATAGTTTTTCATAATTTATATTTACCTTTTCAATAATGTAGGGGATCACTTTGTCCTTTCAAGCAAAAGCAAGAAAACAGGGATATACTGATGAATGTCAGAAAGAGTCAGCAGAGGACCCCTATGATGATAACATTTCAGCAATCCCATATTCCTTCTAAGCTCAAATCTCTACCACTGTGTTATTGACCATGTGTGAAAAACCCTAGCGATCAATATAATATCTGCATTTGCTAGTCTAATGTAGTCAGACTAATGAACCAGATATCTGATTAGGAGCTCTGGGATACAACACATCATCACTCTTTGCACGTATTCATAAACAGGCCATATGTGTTTACACTAGGGGTTATGTAGCAGCTATGTACAAATGTGCATTGACCATGAGACAGCCAGCATTTAGATCTGTAGGATCCACTGTATATTATAAAAAAATAAAATCAAATGTCTTGTTGCCCACTGTAATTACAGCAGTTATTTTTCTAGTTCCAGTCTCTTAACACAGATATGCAAGGCAAGATATTACTTGTAAGTTAATGTTCCTGCTTTTTGCATGATTGTGCTTTTTGGGTTGTACTTATTGGGAGCAAGCACGGGTACCACTTTGCATCTAAGACAGTGGCAACTGGTACATTTTCTGGTGGCACCTTCCTTACACAAAGCAAAATAATGGGTTGTGTTGATATTTTATGCATGGCTGCAATGGTAAAATAAAAAATGTTTTGTAAATCTGTCTTTTCCGAATAACTGTTCATTTACAACACACCCCAAAGTAGTGCACATAGTGCTTAAATATACAGGGGTTTATTCACTAAGCTGTCATAGACAGCCGAGTGAAAGACCGACCTCAAGTGAGCCGAACGCTATTCGGCTATTCACTTCAGGCTGGTACGGCTGTTTGCAGCCGTATATCAGCTGAAATCAGCCGTACATTGGGTGGCTTCGCGTGGCTTCGGGTCGGCCGAACATGCTCAGTATGTTCGGCCGACCCGAAGTGCAGAAGGAGTTCGACTCAGCCGATCCAACATCTGGATCGGCTGAGCTGAACCTCCGGCAGGCTACTCGCTGCTGTTTGCTCTAATCTCATAGATGCCGAACAGCAGTGAGTGAATAGCCGAATGCCGCTGAGCGTCATTCGGCCTCGGCTGTTCTGCTCGGTCCCTCTGAGGGACTGAGCAGAACAGAAAAATTGTTTAAAAAGTACAAAAAAATAAATAGAAAATGATTGTGCGGAGCTAGCAGTGACAATGGTTTCCTATTGTCCGGCGGCTCTGCTGCCGTCAAAAAAAAAAGAAAAAAATAAGTCTCCCGGCCGCCAAGGAGAGATACACTGCTTTTTCTTTTTTTCTTTATTCTGACACGGAGCAGTGTCAGAATAGAAAAAAGAAACTGCAGATGAAACAGCAGTGTAAAATAGGCCAGCAATAGGATACTTATGAAGCAAAGCTAGGTCCATATTTACTAAATGTATTAGGATACTGCAGAGGATAAAGTAGTGTTAAAATGGTCAGCAGCAGAACAGTCTTAGTGAAGACTTATTGGCCTAACCAGTGTATGATTTATTTTAATATGGGCATACGAGGGCATATTTAATATGGGCATACGAGGGTGTGGAAATATCAATTATATCATTTGAGGTGGCTTAGATGCACACTATTCCTGCACTTGCCCAGTTTGTTTGGATTTTTTTCCCATTTTAAATGAAGCAGTGGCGTATTGTTAGCAAAAGTCAGCTACAAGGACATAGGTCAGTAGAAAGTGAATGTTATGCACTGGGCAACCTAAACCCAAAAAAGGCCCCATCAACATAACATAAAAATCAGAAGTTTCCAAAATACCACCCCTGAATCAAAAGCACGTGCTGCAAGGGAAGCATTGCAGCAAAAAACAAACATTTGCTATTGATGCAGCTGAAAGTGACAACTAACCTTAAATCGACCAGACAAAACAGTCTCCAATAACACGAACAACAACAAAAAAAACTAATTTTCCTCATTAAATTACCCTAATCTCTCCCAGAGCAGTTTGTCAGCTTTACCTATGCAGTTTGTCAGCTTTACCTGGCCTTTGCCTACAGCAGCTTCCAAAATAGTATGGCTGCTCTGTGTCCATCTTTTATAGTGAGGGAGCCGTAGCCTCCTTACTGACCCTTTTTGCATTATAGTTTAATTATGGTTAATACAATATTTGTTTTAACTTTCTTGCAGAATAGTCCCATTGTCAGCAGAGACACAGGTCGCTGCCTGGAGGTGGAGATGTCAAAGGATGCTAACTTTGGACTAAGGCTGGTGGTGCAGAGGTGTTCAGGACAGAAATGGATTATAAGAAACTGGATAAAACATGGACGGAATTGATACTTTTGGAAAGAAGGGGTGCGCGACCCAGACCTGGAATACGCATACAGAAATGCCTTCTTGGTTACACAAGGAAAGCGGACATTTCTTACCATCTGCTCATGGACCACTGAACATCACATGATAATAGTCCTTCCACTGAGTGGATTGACTGTCATGGATCTTGTGTGGAAACGCCAAATAGTTGAGTCAGACAGAGCCCTTCGAAAAATGCAGATTTATATGACAAAGAAGAGTTTAAGCTTGTACTTTGGGAGGATAGCATGGAAAGGATTTTTTCTGCTGGTAGATTTTGTGTTACAGACTGGTGCACAACTGCTACAATGGATTATCATGTGCCTTTTAAATTGTACTTCCTACACAAGAGAACAGGACATCCCTCACATCAGCATGTGTGATTATTTGTGTTAAATTATATGTAAATAAGATGCAAATGTAAGGCAGCAATAATCACCAATGGGCAAGGAATCTCCTGGTAATAGAAGGAGGCCAGCAAAAGGTCTGAAGTGTCACTAGTGCAGATACTGTTCATAACAATAAGATAACAAAGCTTTTCTTTGATTCCTAAATAATACATTGTATGTATACCTGCAGACCC
>NW_017306602.1:183546-189212 GCF_000935625.1 Nanorana parkeri
CCCCAGCTTTCTCTTATGAGATGAAGCTTATACTTAATACACAAAGTGGCATTGCTATGTGCCACTACCTTATCTCTAAAGTTTTTTTAATATGAGTATCTTCTTGAGTTACTTATGTTTACTCATTTTCTGTGTCACTCCTTTAGGTGCAGGTCCTTATTTAGTCATCAGTGTTGTGCCACATGAAAGCTCAATCAATATTTTGAGTGACACAGAGGGGGTGATTTACTAACCTACACACACGCACGCACCAGGTGTGTGTGATTTTTACACAGCAAAGCGTATTTATCAACCAAAAAGTCTCTATAAGCATGTTTCCACTAATGCCATATATGGAAAAATCATGCACATGATGCATATATAATGCTGCTTCACAGTTTAGACAAAAATGGTTAGCGCATGCATTTACATTCCTGCATTTATCAACGCAAGCAACACAATGTAGAGCTAATTTACACAACATCACCTTGCAATTCAGGGCAGGGCTTTGCACAACACACCTGCTGGGTGTGTACACACTACAAAGGTGTTTAGATTCCACCCATAGATCATGCTGGGAGGGAACACACTACAGAGGTGTATACATGTTCGTGGTGTGTTTATAAGGTTAGTAAATCAACCCCAATAACTCATGCACTAGGGATGAAGAGTAAGGTTCAGTTAGCAGGTCTCATGGAAACTATTTCATAATAGTTGAAAAGGAAATCTACAAAAACAAATTCAATTAATACAATATCTGAAAATGGTGTCTGAGTTTTAATAAACACAGATATTTCCTTGATTAAAATATTTTTGGCTTAAATTAAAGGATTTAAGGGTGCTTTTTTATGATTTTACTGTACTAATGATAACAGTGTCTTTTCAGCCTTTATAAACTTGTCCAATGGAGATTATTGTGTGATCATTAGAAAAAAAAAGCATTTTCCACTTTTCTGGAGATAAAGTTGTGATTCACGGTGCCTGGACTAATATGAGAATTCCGGAGAGGGTATTTAAAAAAAAAAAAGTATGTTATGTGGGTCACCCTTTCGAACCCTGAAACTCGTTAAACAATTAAAATGTCTACTGGAGATTGTGTCCCGCTACAATTCATTTGTTATAGGTACAGAATATTTGTGTGTGTTTGGGAAAGGCATGATCTCACCCTAAGAAACATGGCAGTGATCCTACTACCTGGCTAAAAGGAGAGCTCAGGTGGCATGTTATAACATCACAACAATTATGTAGCCAGTGCTGTAAATTATTAGATGGTTTCTGGGTAGCTTGGCAGAAAGGTTTGTAATTGCACCTGTCATGTACTAAAAAAGACTGTACCACCAGTCTAATTCTAACAGCCTGAGTAACATCTGTGTACAGTTACTGGTGCATATCCTCTTCATGATAATGGCCATAAACAATGGACCTTCTCTCATAAATATGGAAATATACCCAGAACCTAGCGATTTCACATAGACATGTACAGTCATGTGAAAAAGTAGGTACATCCCATGGAAATTGACTTTTTTGACATATCTGAACAGGCAAATATTGAGGCTTCATTTAAACTGTGCCTACAGAAACAGCTGATATATTTGAACAAATGACAAATAACATTGAGATGGTATATTCATTATCACAATCTAAATTAAAGAAATGTGGCTTTGTCCCATGGAAATGGTAAGTACACCTTTACATTTACCACCACTTAAAAACACTGAAATTAGAAACAGATCACATTAGGTGCCAATGATAAGAACCTTTATAGGAAGTATGCAGGTGGTACCTGCATCATATACACCATATACATCACCTAGGGTATGGTTTTCTCTTTGCTACTGATGTGTGTGGTGTCATCGTGCTATTATAAAAAGAGCTCCCTAAGGCCCTCAGAAAGAAGATTATGGATGCCTATGAGTCTGAATAGGGATTTAAAGATGCCATATTATCTACATGTATTATTTCACAATGAAGAAAATAATGTACAAGTGGATTACATTTCAAATGAATGCGTAAGACTGTCCAGACCAGCAACTTTAGCCCAAGAGCAGTTCATTTAATGTTAAAAGTCTCCAAGAACTACAACATTTCACTGCGAGATCTTCAGGTAACTCTTGCAACAGCTAGTGTCAATGTGCATGCATTTACATTCAGAAAGAGATGGCATCAATGTAACCTGTGTGGGAGGTGTACTAGGAAAAGATTTTGCTGTCCAAAAAGAACATTAGAGCAAAATCACAATTTGCCATTGAACATATAAATAAAGACCAGGCTTTGTGGAACGATGTGTCATGGACTGATGAATCAAAGATTAGTGGTACTTGTTCGGGTCAAACCAAAGAGAGCATTTCAGGAACAGGACCTTATACCAACTGTAGGAGGTGAAAAAGTTATGGTTTCAGTGTGTTTTCGCTGCTTAAGGGACTGGGTGGTTTGCAGCCACTGAGTCAATTATGAATTCTGCGTTATATCAAAGTGTGCTTGATGAAAAGGTGAGGCCATCTGTCCGAAAGTTGGAGCTTTCCACACGATAATGAACTATGGCATACTAGCAAACCCCAAGGAATTGTTAGAAAAAAAGAGTTGGAGTGTTGTGAACTGGCTTAATCAAGGCCCTGATTTGAATCCCATTAAAATGTTGGGGAAGAAATTTGAAGATGGCAGGTAATGCAAGGAAACTCATAAACATGATGCAACTGAAGGAATTTTACATTGAGGAGTAGTCAAAAAAAAGAGAAAGTCGGAGACTGGTGGCCATTTATACAAAAGGCCTACAAGAAATTATTTCTGCTAGAAGGGTGGTTTCCCGCTTCTGAAGCCAGGGGTGTACTTATTTTTCACAGTACACCATTATATAAATAAAATAATTTAAAAGGCAAATCTTCCTTATTTTTTTGTCCAGAATATCACCTTTATTTGTAGTCACTGTTTGAATGAAGATATAATTTTTGCCTCATTAAATATGGTGAAAAAAATCAGTGATTTCCATGTACTTACTTTTCACGATTGTACAACAATGTGCAAATAAAACATTCTTGTAAGCCTTTGATGTTCCAATATCACAAAGACGCATTTCCAAAGTAATCATGTTCCCAGAACTTTGAATACTTAAAGGAGAACTATGAGGTGAGTGCTTTTCACTCACCTCATAGTTCGAGCCGACCTGTGACAATAAGACTGTCACAGGTCGGCTCAGTAGATCGGGAGGTGAGCGAACACATACCGGGTTCGCCCACCTCTCGATCCTGTCACGGCTCTCTGCCGTGACAGGGGGAGGGGCTGGATTCTCCGATCTGCCAGCGTTGACTGGCGGAACGGATGGGGGAGGGGGCGGGTACAGATGGCTCTGCCTCTAGTAAGGCAGAGCCAGCTGTCACTCACGCAGCTGGGCGGATCTCGTCGTCTAAGTCGGTATCCGCTCCGGCTGCGGCGTCTCAGTATACCGCGAGCTGCAGCTTAAGGTAACGGGAGGACGCTAGTTTGTGTCCTCCCGTTACCCTAAGGAGAACTATGGAGAAAAACACTGACCCCATAGTTCTCCTTTAATAAAGCTGTTGCTTTTACTGAAATGTAAACCACATCTGCTGAATGTTTAAAGGGTGATTCCTCTGTATTTTCATATTAATGTAGTGTGATTTTGAGCAAACATTACTGACTAATCCTTAAAGTAAAGCAGAAGTCTGGATTTTTTTAAAGCATTTTTGCCTATTGGCTAAAAATATTCAACTGACAGAAGAATGATAAGATGTGCTGTAAATTGCATTTTTGTTTTGCTTATCAGATATGGAGCATTTATTTGGATATGGAATATACAGAGGCTGATTTATTGATAATGATCACACAATAAACTGTGTGAATATTCACTTCAATTTGCTTTCACACGATTGGATAATTGAAGTGAATATTCAAACAATTTATTGTAGGAACATTCTCAATTCCTTTAGTGAATCAGCCTCATTATTTGAATCTGGAATTGGGTTTTATTGAGCAGTGTACACTAGCATTTAATGCTACAATTACATTGACTATCTGAATTAGTGGGGTTAATTTACTAAAGTCAAATTGACTTCAATTTGCAGGGGAATTTCCCCTTAGCTTAGTGAATGATGTAAAGCACTGCTGTGTTATATCATCCAGTCATGTGCTAGCAAAAATACTGTGTTTTTATTTTCCTTGCACATGATTGGGTATTCTTTGCAAAGTGAATTTTCACCTCATTCACTAAACCAAGGGGAAACTTTCTCTGCACAGTGCAAACTCCCTTTGAAAAGTTAACAGTCTATTTGCCTTTAGTAAATCAACCCCAGTGTACATGCATCACAAATGCTTTCTATACTGGTTTGAAACCGACCTCAAACTGATCTCAAGTGCAAGCCATTTTTTTCTGTATGGCTTACATCTGAGTCTGCAGCCTGTGTGCACTAACCCTAAAGCAGGTATTAGAGGTGCCTACCGTGAATATCTTATTTTGAAGTAAACCTGAACCTAAAGCAAAACATATATGCCAATATAGCTTTGAAATGTTTTAACTCATAGTGGCAACTGTATAAAAAATGGAGATCTGGTCAACATATGACATGTGCAATATAGATGCCTCTTATAACCATTTTTTTTTACTAGGACTATAATAATAAATGTAATTCAGAACTAAAGCTGGTGAACTAAACTTTTTCATTTTGGATAGATTAGGGAAGGGGTTATAGCCCCTATCAAGTTTTTTATCCTTCTCTGTCCCATTCGAAAGATTTACCTTCCCTTCCTGCCCCATAGCAACAACAGGGAATGCCTCCAAGTGAGGACAATACCCTCTTAGACAGTTGTCTCCATTGGAAGATTTTCCCTCAATTGCTACTCTGGTGACAACTTAAAAATTGGGCAGACATCTAAAAACCTGACAGGTGTTCTAATCCCTCTCCACTCTATCCAAAACGATAAAAAAATATTTAGATTTTAGAAGACCTGGTTTAGTGAGGAACTGCACTTATTAACTGTAATTCTGCTCAAGATTAAAGGTTCAGAGATTGACCATATCTGAGGTTGATAAAAGAGTACCTAGAGTGTGGCAGATGTGACAAGTGTACAGAGAAGACAGCTGGTTACCAGCCTATTGGAGTTAAATAGGTGGCTGACAAGCCAACCAGACTCTTACAATAATTATGCTTTTACTAGAATTTGTATGACTTCTGGCAACAAAACATGCCTGGGGAGGACTACGTGAAGAAAATAGTTGCCATCTGGCTGAAATGGTATAATTATCGAAATGTTTTAATGTAGGGTAACATTTTAATGTAGGGTTTGTTATTACTCTCTGCATGCCCACGGAACCCAAACCCCTAGTATAGAATCAGGTATTGTAGCGGTAACACAAGAAATTACTTGTTCATGGCGGGGAGCTATAAGACTTAGTGAGTCATCATTATACATTCTACTTGGAAAAAACAATGTCGGGGAACATTTCTGATAGAAAACAGATCCAGGTTCTAGCTGCCTTCTTATTCGTAAGTGTCCAGGTTCATTGTAGCAGCAAACGTTCAGTTCACCATAGGCAGGCCCGGATTTCGCACAAGGCCACCGAGGCCCGGCCTCGGGGCGGCAGAGCGCCGAGGGGCGGCAGCGGTGACCTTGTGGGGAAGTTGCCGGCGCCGGTGTAAGGTATCCGGCGGCCGCACACTACGGTCCGCCGCCGTCCA
>NW_017306602.1:189298-192883 GCF_000935625.1 Nanorana parkeri
GGGGGCGTATTGTGGAACCTGGCATTGGGGCGGCAGGTGGAGTAAATCCGGCCCTGACCATAGGCTTGTCATTTTGGCATCAGGGTGTTCCCCTAGCTGTCCATGCCCTTTCCTTCACCAGAGGCTGCAGATTTAACAGTTATTTATTAAGTAGTATTGTGTTAATATGGACATACAAATAAATGTTGTTTCTTATTATCTTATTATAAAGCTAGCTCAATGTCTTTGGTACAGTACATACCTTAAAAATTCTATTTTTTTATAGATTCATATTATGGGATTTAGCTTCAAAACCTGAGCTGATCTTGTATTTGTAAGACTTAAGACAGATAAATACAGATCAAATTATCAAAGCAACGGTTTACAGGAAAATGTAGATGCTGAGCTAGTGTTGTGAAGCATGCTATGCTCTATATGTTCCCAAAGGAACATGAATCACTGTTTGCCCAATAATTGCATGTTTCCTACATTGTAATACAGATATTTCTGACCTTTTGCACAGCATCATTCAGCAAACAGAAACCAAAATGAAACTCCAACTTTGCTCAAAACAAAATAATATACTGTGACATGGTCAGTATCTAGTGAAGTGTTCAACAAGAACTGAATATTACATACAGAATAGATGGATTTTGTAAGACTGAAAAACAAGGATATCTCCTTGGACAAAATATTTCCATAGGCAAATCTTCATCAACTGGAACTGCCTAGAAATTAGGGACCTTCGAAAATGAAAATTTGAAAATTGGTAACATAAATGACTCTAATAGTTTTTAGAATATTGGCAACAGACAGCGATGACAACTGGGAAAATTTCAAGAAGAAAAGGGAATCTATAAACAGATTCCCTGGTAGAGAAGTGGTAAGGGGTAAAAGAGAGTTAGATAGAGATAATGTAGAGATGGGATATATAAGGGTGAAGAGGCAAGTTGAGACTGCAGAGAGGGGTTATATAGGGCTGAAGAGGAGAGGCGAGATTGCAGAGAGGGGATATATAAGGGTGAAGAGGAGAGTAGAGATTGCAGAGAGGGGGCATATAGGGGTGATGAGTGTAGCAGGCAAGTAGAGAGTACAGAGGTCAAGACAGGTGCAGAGAGTTGGAGTGGTAATACAATGCTGGAGAGAGTACAGAAAAGGGTGCAAGCAAGGATGTCTAGTGGAGGGGGGAGGTAGAGTAGGGAAGAGCTAGAACACCTCTCAGCGTAAATGTTGTCTGTGTCCTAGTCAAGGAGATTCCTGTCTCAGAGTTTAAATGTTTGCATATTTTTAGATATCTGATATCTGGTTAGGGAACATCTTCCTCTTTGGGACAAAGACAATTTAAATTCTGACAGAGGCTCTCAATCTAAATCCGCAGTCTACTAAAAAATGCAGAATAAGCAGAAATCTCTTAAATGGGCAATGGGAAAATTCCCAGTACTCAATTCTGCTAGTCAGCACAGAGGTAACTATATGAGCCCACAAGCTGGAACATATGTAGCAATAAATAAATTGAGAGTAGGCATTCTTTGGGGTTAGCCCCTTCCTCCACAAGGGCCCATTGCACTGCAGTAATGCGTGTGCTACTGCAATTCATGGTGGCGAACATTGGTGCGATGCAGCGTAATTGATTCTGAAAAAAATAGGGTAAATGGGCATTTAAACTACAGCACCACTACAGTATTATGTTCATGTATGTATTTACTCCATAGCCCCAATGGAAGGAAGCAGAGAGACAGTTCTTCATTGGAGCCCATAAAGAAAAGCTGTGTGTTCATTACATTGCAGCCTGCAGGCTTACAAAGACAAGTGTAGAACAACCATTGCCACTGTTAGGTATATCTCCAGTAAAGGGGATATAGAGGGGATACGAATTGTGAGTGGGAAGCATTAGCAAAAACTTTTTTTAAAATAAAGTTAAGGAAAGTAAAGTTAAAATAACTCCAACATGCCTCAGTTCACGGTTAAAAACGAACTATAATTTCTAATACATTTTTGCTTTGAACTTAAAACTACATTTAATTTAATATATTTTAACTGAATCACACTGTCTAGTGAAGGACATGAAATTTAGAGATTAATATAGGAATCTAGCTATGCATTCCTATGGTGTTTTTGTTTTCTTTTCTTTTTTTCTGATGGCAGCAGAACCGCCCGGCCAATAGAAAACAGTTGGGCGGAGCTAGCTGTCACTGCTAGCTCCACCCAATCGTTTTCTATTTTATTTTTTCTACTTTTTTTAACTGTTTTTCTATTCTGCTCGGTACCACCGAGGTACCGAGCAGAATAGCCGCGCCCAATGCCGCTATTCACGCACTGCTGTTCGGCTATTCACTCACTGCTGTTCGGCATCTATGAGAATAGGCTGAACAGCAGCGAGTAGCCTGCCAGAGGTTCGGCTCAGCCGATCCAGATGTTGGATCGGCTGAGTCGACCTCCTTCTGCACTTCGGGTCGGCCGAACATGCTTTTTTGTGTTAAGATCTACTTTTCAATGATGAGCTACATGAGATCTACCAACGGGAAAAAAAACCTCCCTCCCTCTCTCTCTCCTTGCTCTCTCTCCTGGCTGTCTCTCCGTGCTCTCTCTCCTGGCTGTCTCTCCTTGCTCTCTCTCCTGGCTGTTTCTCCTGGCTCTCTCTCCTGGCTGTCTCTCCTCTCTCTCCTGGCTGTCTTTCCTCACTTTCTCCTGGCTGTCTTTCCTTGCTTTCTCTTTTGGCTGTCTCTCTTCGCTCTCTTGGCTGTCTCTCCTTGCTCTCTCTCCTGGCTGTCTCTCCTTGCTCTCTCTCCTGGCTGTCTCTCCTTGCTCTTTCTCCTGGCTGTCACTCCTTGCTCTCTCTCCTGTCTGTCTCTTCCCGCTCTCTCTCCTAGCTCACCTTGCTGTATTTTGCTACAGGCTGTGTAAACTAAGGGGTCTATTCACGAAGCTGCCGAGGGATCTGGCCGTAGCTTCGGCCGATCCTTCGGCAAGCTTCGGCCCCCAGGACCCCTTCGGTTCAGTAGAACCGAGGGGGTGCACAATATACCAAAATGGAGTAAAGGGACCACCATTCACACCCTTCGTGATCTACCAGCATCAGCTTTGAGAGCTACTGGTAGATCAGGATCTACCTAATGGGCACCCCTGCCTTAAAACATGCATCTGCACACCTAAAAATGTACATTTAAACATTAAAATGTGTATTCATGAGCATCAAATGTGTGTATTAAAATGAGTGAATTTTAATCCAAAAGTATAAATTCAGCCTATCAGTTGGTGCCACAACTCCTAAGGTAGTTCCCTCACCACCTGTATTTCCTACCAATCACCTCCTTCCCAGCACAGGTTCTGGTTCTACCTCTGGACTCTTTTCACTCTGCCCACTCTTCCTTGCTCCAATGGGCAGGGTTGCAGCCAATAGCAGTCTTCCTCTCTTTCTCCTGTTACACTGCCCAATCACAGCGGGGAATAGAGACACACACGTGCTTCTGAAATACCCAGGCTGAGTAACTCTGAATTAAAGGGGTCACCAGCCAGGGCTACAGTTATATCAGTTCAATAAGTGCATAAAATACTTGTTTATTATATCAGAGAGTCAGAGTTTTCATTCTTTTTTTAATTAGCCCT
>NW_017306602.1:192917-239859 GCF_000935625.1 Nanorana parkeri
AACTAGTTCAGCAAAAGACAACTGAGCAAGGTTGACAGCCCACAACAGGACTTATGAGCTGAGCTGATTGTATTTCTGGCAGATCAAAAGATATTTTTTGTAGGATCTTTTAAAATATAAAGCACAAGGAAATGTGCGTGTATTGCTGACATAAACTGTATATGTGTTTTTTTTTATTTTGCCCTGACATACAATTTAAGAACACCAGTGTCTGCTGCTCACATCCATCCATGCCAGGAAATAGGAAACTGCATACAGACATGATGTTCCTGAGAGCTCTGTGGATCTGGCTGGAGTAATCTATATGATTACCAGGTCTTCCAACCACCACATGTTCCCTCTGGCCAGCCCTCCAATTACTTATGTAGTCAGCATCACTTCTCTAGTCACACTGCAAGTGGGAGAAACGGCTAATTCTGATGAAAATGTGACAGCAGGGAGGAGGCTGCGCTGTCTCTCTTCCTTTAGTACCTCCCCTTGAAAGAATTTGTACAACCAGAGTGATAAAAAGATTACATTTTGCAACCACAGTGCCAGCAGTAGAGATAAGTTGAGGTGGGGGGAGGAATGAAGACTGGGCTCATGTTGTTCTCCCTGTATTTTTCCTATCTATTGCTCCCAATGCCTGTTTTCTGTTTATTGGTACAATTATATTTAAACTTATAGGAGAACCCCTGAGAACTGCTATTTCACTATTCTTCTTTTTTTTTTTTTTAAACTTAGGAAATGGACCAGTGACTCAAACTCTAACAGGGTTATTTACAAAAGGGTGGAGAGTTTGGAGAAGGCAGGAGAGGTGAACAATCTAGGACAAAATAGCTGAACTGGAAAGTGAGCTGAATTGGAGAATGTTTCCAAATCAGCTATGTTGTCCTAGATTGTTCACTTCTCCTCCTGCCTTCTCCAAACTCTTCACCCTTCTGTGAATAACCCTGTCAGTGATTTCAGCAGGAAAATCCAAGAATAATTAAGGGTTTTATAATTAACATTGCAATTTCCACCCATTACTACATTTTTATTGCTGGCTAGAATCAGTGGTAACATCCACTTATTCAAGCAAAACATTAAATTTAAAAAATAAAGATTTTGCCTCTACTCTAAAACTAATTGACAAAGCACCCGCCTCTCTCATTATCAGTGTCTTGCTGCCCAGTCTAAAACACAAAAGTTTCAGAGTATTTAAATTTTAAGAAAATCTATTACCCTTCAATAGCCTTAGTACAACTGATTATAAAGTAAGATGACTAATAGTGTTCATAAAACTGCCATTTCCAATGATTGATGCCAGTCAAAATTATCGACTACAAAGTTTGGAAGTGAGTTATTTCAGGGTATAATTTTTCCAATATTCTCACATGTTTAGGGTTTATCTTTTCATACAAACAAGTATTTTATGTGAACCAATATCTCAAAGGAGCCACATTTTATTGTGCTTACATGATTTGTGAAATAAGTAAAGACAACATACTTCAAAAGAAACTAGGAGGATTATTTTGTCTATTTTCTTCCGACATCCAGATTTTGCCTATGAAATCCACCTCCACAGCTCCACTAATGTTATCAGCAGCACAGCAGTTAAATGGACCTGATACATCTTACTCCCAATGTGGGAAGACAATAAACAAACCTAATGCATCATCTGTCCTTAGTTCATATATCAGTGCTGAGAATACAGAACTGTGGAAGGCAATAACCAAGCTCATAATAAATATTAGTTCATTACTTTCATTACACAAGGGCTGTTTATCTTAGCTAGTCTTCCATCATTTGGGTTTAATTGCTCATTACAACACCATTAAAAGTTGTCATACGTAAAAAGAAAAAAAGAGTGAACTTAAACTTGTTTGGGAGAAAGTCACTGTAATGGCAATGTTATCTACATTCATTAATAGAGCACTTGCTATACCACATTTATTTCCATTTTGCGAATGTGTGTCGTTCTTAAAGCTGTTAAAATGAATTATCTGATGAACTGAAACAATTCTACTGTCTTTGAAGGACATTCACACTCCACCCTTTTTAGCTCTACAGCCTTGCTTTTTCATCCAAACGCATAATACGCATAATTTACTGGGAATAGAACTGGATCACTTATGTCTTCTTGGCCCCCTTAGCCCAACTGTCTTGTGCTACTCTCCCCCCTCCCTCCTCCCCCCATACCTATTTGGCTGGCAAAGCAAAAGTGCACTAACAAAGTAAAAAAATATGCTAGAGAACACCACCCCAAGCCTGTACTTGCCTGTGTATATCAAGTGTTATAGTAGGCTCACTCCAACTCCCACCTTCCATGACCAAACAGTACAAAGAACGCAAATGCAGTACACCTTCCAGGATTTATTTTACTTGGAAGTATACAGCCCCACCAGGACCTTACTCACTGACACATTTCATACAAAGGGCTTAACTGTAGGGATTCAGGCAAAACATGTATACATGCTGGAAGACAACGATTTTTGAATTCTTTGCTTTGGTTGGTACAAGAAAAGTAGGTAAAACCGTCATCGTATTCAGCTGTCAGTTTTGTTCTAGGTTTACAGACCCAGGGAGGGCATTCAGAACAATATTCCACCAACAAAAATGCAACCAAATCTAACCAAAGGCAACAATGACAACCTGGCCATATGAAAAACTAGCAGAGTGACAATCTGGGAACTACCATTACACAAGGCAATGTGTTACTGGCAGTAGCTTAATGTGTGCAGCCTTGCTGCCCTAAGCCACTGCCTATGTTGGCTAAGCATAAATACAGCCCTGCTTGTAACCAAAGAAACAGTGTAATTTTACCACAAATAATTTAATCAAAGGGAGACAAACAAGTCATTACTAAACTGAGCAAGAATACCACATGTGAACCAAGAACTGGACACCGTTGGGTTTCTTTAGTAAGTCTGAAGAACAATATGCAATTTCATGTCAGAAAGTAATGGGAAATTTCACAGATGGAGAAAAGGGCAGCAACTAAACCCGTCAGAGGCTCTAACCTTTTACAGCTCCTTTCACAACAAAGTAAGACGTTTTGGCCAGAATTAGGCTTTAATTGAAAAGCAAACCTTTCGACTTTGGATTTACCATTCTGCTTCATGACATAAGATTGTTTTGATGTTTTATAAGAGGGGAAATGCTTGTGTTTCTTAAGTGATTAAAAAGAGCAATGTACACAGGGCAGTAATAATATGAACCAAATATAATTCGTATATTGGCAATGTAGCTGCAGTAAATTGAAGTTTGGTTGCTATGGATTTTTCAGCTTGCCTGGAATTACTGATGTTTTGAGGTTTGTGCTGGGTTATTAAAAAATGCAACAGGAAAAGAAGCATGCTAGATCATGTTTAACACTCATCATACTATGGACGTATTGCTATACTAAGTAAGGTACCGCAAATAGCAATGGAGATATGCAAATGCCAATTAAAAAAACACACGCATTGGTTTTTACCCGTGTGTAGCAGGTATGGGGCTCATATGCATGCTTCCCCTGTGCTTCCAAAATGCACTGATCAGTGTCTGAGCAACCAATAACCAGGTCTAGGGAGCATGGTCAACAAGGTAGGCTAAGGGAATTTCATGACACGTTCTTTAGTCAGACACAAGAAAAGGACACAGCTTCCACAGTCTCACTAACTATTTCTCTCCACTAAGTGTGATACTGATGAGTTTGTTCCTGCTCTCTAGTATACAGTAACTAAAAAAGGAAAACAATGAGAAAAACAGCCACATCAAACGATTCCAAACGTAGGTGAGTTTAATCCATTGAGTGCGCACAGAGAGTGGTCTCTCGGGTGGAGATCTGCTGTGCACTTTATGGATTAAACTCATCTAGGTTTGGAATTGTTTGACGTGCAGCCATTTTATCAATTTCTTTGTGATTATTTACTTTATAAAAACTTTCCCAACGGGGACACAGGCAGAACTAAAAACGTAAAGTGAAAGTAGAAGTACCACATTCAAAAGATAAGTTGGCTATACACTGGTAGACTTTGATATGAATGTTCATACGAAAATCTTGTCAAAACATTGCATAATGCCATCATAGACTTGACACATGTCATTTAAAATTTTGTTTGATTTTAACATTCAATTTTGGAATGAATGGAGTTTCCTGAACAAAAACCTTTGATTTTTCTTCATCACTGCAGTCAAAAACAATTGTCACTTTGACCCCATTAGAAACTATTAGAAAATCAAAACAAATGTGTTCATTTGAAATTCTACTAATATATTGCCATCTTTAAAGTCCAAAATGTGGTTATTTAATTAAATATGTCCACTAAATTCCACGAAAATAATAGTGGGATTACCAATAGGCTTGGTCCTGCTGGTTGCAAGATCCTGAGGACCATGCCTGTTGGCAATCCCTCCTAACAAATGCTGAAAGCCATGAAAAAGGGGGCATCCTCAGGCCCTCAAAATACATTTGCTACCCTTGGGGAGTTTTAGTGCACTATTTATTTAGAATAAAAACATTTTGGTCTCTAACTCTTGTGTGTGGCACTCCTACTTTTCCTTCAAGTTCCAATCTAAAGGGCCCCCATGGACCATTTTGTATTTTTGTATTGGTGCACTACATCTTTATCACTCCAGCCCACCCCCTGGACAATTCTCCAATCAACAACATTGCTCAGGGAGTTTGAGTATTGTTGAATGGAGCACTGTGCAGGGGGTGGATCAGAGTGATAAAGATCCATTGTACTCTTTGTGGAAGCAGTAGTCTGGATCTTCAGTGTGTGTCTGGCGGAAAGCAGTGTTAGACTGCTGGAGAGCCAGACCATTACGCCATATGTGAGTGCAGCTGCCTGGATCTCAAGCGTGTAGCAAGCACAGGGCACCTTAATACAGGGCTGCAGCACTAGCACATTAAAAAATATTGTTTTTTTTATATTTTAGGCAGTCTGACTGTATCAGTGTAAAAAACAATAAGCCACTGATTTTTATTTACTTTTATATACACATGAGAAGAAATCAGCTTTGTTTATTACATGTATTTGAAACATTTTATCAATTCCTGATAACTCCTGATTTAAAAAAAAAAACTCTTGCATCTATGTATTAATATCATGTTACCTGTACACAGGGGAAAGTATATGTGTTTCTTACACATGCAGGTTCTGCTCCTTGTTTTGTAGCTCTGCACAATGGTTATGCCTTATTGCTCCTTATTACAAAGCAAGAATATATGAGTCAGCTAACTTATTGAAAAAATTGTGCTCCCTGTTTGGTGGATATCTAATTTTTACAGTTGTTAAGCAGGTAGACAAAATAATTTTTTCATTGTTGTAGCTAATCTGCCCTTCCTCTAGCAGCTAATGCACAAATAGCTATATTTTTAAAGTAACAAAAAAAGGAAGATGAAGGCTGTAAAAGTCACATGAAAACTACTTTGAGGTAACCACTGCAAAGATGAAGCAAAGTTTGTACTTACTGGTAATATGCTAGGCGTTCTAGCACAATAGTGTAAATACTACATTGTAATCCGGCTATGGTAACTACAAACATTTATCAATACTAAAATCTCATGCCTCAGTGATTTATATTTGGCACCTGAAGACCCAATGAGCCAGAGGACAGCGAACATTAAAAGACCTTTATTTATTCAAGAACGCAGGCAATGTCAGCAGATGCTCTTTAAAATGCTGCTTACCTAGCTAGATTTTATGGACTTTTTCCCTCAATCTTATTGAGACACGCTTCCATATTATTGCATGGTTTAGTATTCATAGCACTGTTACTTCCTTCTACTTATTCAGAGCACATTCTTGATATCTCAATCCCGATCTGAATTATAAAGAAAAAATAAAATCAGATGAGTAAAAATGCTGGAGTTTGCAGTTGAAAATGAAAAAAAATCAGAGGAAGATGTTTACAAACCTTTTGCTTAGCAATCTTCCGGCTTTCCATTTATTTGCACAATAGCAGTCGCAGATTGTACAAGTCGGTCATATTCTGACAATGTGAAGAGGGAAAACACATGTGATGGACAGCTTCCCCATAGTACAAAGTAAGTTTCTGTTAATGGGCTGTGAAGGACAGACTCGATGCCTTAAAGTCCAAGTCTGCATTGCTCTGTGGTACAGAGAAGAGAGACATTCATATATAATGAAAGATGTTATTTAACTTTAAAGGATCGCTAACTGCAGCAAAAATGTATAATCATTTCAATGTCTACAGCTGTCTCTTCATAGACATTTGCATATACTGTGGCCAGACACTATTATCGCATTTAGCTTCTTATGAAAAGCGCTGTAGATTATTTCCCTCACTTTTATTGAACATTGTAATGGTGCCCATAATCAAAGCTGGCATATGAAAGCGCAAGTGCCTATGGTATAGCAATAATAATCACTTGCAGTCTGAGGATTACAAAGGCTGCTGTTTCTGGCCTCCTTCTGAAAATACTAGCTACTTGGTACTCTTTGGCTTCCATACTTTAAGACATTGACCTGGAACAAGAATACAGTTCAGAAAAGTCAGAGTGATTTTACAATTTTAAATCTGGGTTGTCATCATGGTGGAATTTATGAATACACTAAGCTCTGTGTGAGAACAGAAACAAAGAGAAGAAAACATTTAAGAGGAATTGAGGAGAGAGCACAAAAATAAAAAGAAGGTAATAGAGAAAACACAGACACAAGGAGGAGAAGGTAGTTGTCACATATCTTGATGGGAGCTTGCAATGACAAGGGCAGCCTCTCAGCACCTCACAGGTGAGAAGATCTCAGGAACAAACCAGAGTGAATAACTGTCAGGAAGGACGCTATCAATACAGTAGGCAGAGACAGAGCCAGGGATGGGCAAATTGCAGGCAGTGTAGTACCAAGTGGCAAGCAATAATTGTAGTCAAAAAACCGAGCAGAACAGAAAAATAGTTTTAAAAGTTTTAAAAAAGTAAATAGAAAACGATTGTGCAGAGCTAGCAGTGACAGCTAGCTCCGCCCAATCGTTTCCTATTGTTCGGCGGCTCTGCTGCCATAAAAAAAACGAAAAAAAAAAAACTCTCCCGATGTCAGAATAGAAAAAAAAATTAAAAATGTGCCCATTGGAATGCATTGCTACATTCCTATTGGCTATTTCAATTTGCAATAGCCAATAGTAAACTAGCATTGTACCCGCCCTCTGCTGATGGACCTGATGGAGAACTGCAGCAGAGGGCGGATACAATGCTAGTTTACTATTGGCTATTGCAAATTGAAATAGCCAATAGGAATGTAGCAATGCATTCCAATGGACAAAACATTTTTTTTGTTTTTTTTTCTATTCTGACATTGCTCCGTGTCAGAATAAAAAAAAAAGAAACAGCAGTATTTCTCTCCTTGGTGGCGGAGCGCCAGGGAGAGTTAGCTGTTTGGAGATCAGTGTCCCTGGTTAGCAGGTAACCAGGGACGCTGATACACCCCTTCGGCCGAAGCTACGGCTAGATCCTTCGGCAGCTTCGTGAATAGACCCCAGAGTGCACAATGACAAATAGGAGAAGTTAACACAGAGGCAAATAATAGTGGATGGAGAGAAGAGAAAGAGAGAGAGAGATGGAGGGGGGGAGAGAGAGATAGAGGGGGGAGAGAGAGATATGGAAGAGAGAGAGAGAGGGGGGATAAGAAGATAAGAAAGTAGGCACCAAAACAACAACAGAAAAGAAGATAGTGGAGAGAGAGAGAGAGCAAAGAAACAAAGAGGAGAAATAAATTGAGAGAGATAAGAGACCGCACAGCAATGAAAAGCAAAAGTTAGTGGGAAGAGAGAGCACAGAAACAAGTAGTGGAATTCAGATAGAGAATAGAGAGAACAAAGAGACAAACAAAGAGAAGAAGGAAAGGAAAAGAAACAAAAAGGAGAAAGAAATGGAGAGAGAGAGAGATAGCACGGCAAAGAAAAGAAACTGGATTGAGAGCATATAAACAAATAGTAGAAGTTGGGGGATATAAAGAAATTACAGAAATAAATAGTAGAAGGTGGAAGATACAGAGAGAGCAGAGAAACAAATAGTAGAAGGTGGAAGATACGGAGACAGCACAGAAATAAATAGTAGATGGTGGAAGATACAGAGACAGCACAGAAACAAATAGAAGGTGGAATATACAGAGACAGCACAGAAACAAATAGTAGGAGGTGGAAGATACAGATATAGCACAGAAACAAATAGTAGGAGGTGGAAGATACAGAGACAGCACAGAAACAAAATAGTAGAAGGTGGAAGATACAGAGACAGCACAGAAACAAATAGTAGGTGGTGGAAGATACAGAGACAGCACAGAAACAAATAGTAGATGGTGGAAGATACAGAGACAGCACAGAAAGAAATAGTAGCAGGTGCAAGATACAGAGACATCACAGAAACAAATAGAAGGTGGAAGATACAGAGACAGCACAGAAACAAATAGTAGGAGGTGGAGGATACAGAGACAGCACAGAAGCAAATAGTAGGAGGTGGAAGATACAGAGACAGCACAGAAACAAATAGTAGGAGGTGGAAGATACAGAGACAGCACAGAAGCAAATAGTAGAAGATAGAAGATACAGAGACAGCACAGAAACAAATAGTAGGAGGTGGACGATACAGAGACAGCACAGAAGCAAATAGTAGAAGGTAGAAGATACAGAGACAGCACAGAAACAAATAGTAGAAGGTGGAAGATACAGAGACAGCACAGAAGCAAATAGTAGAAGGTAGAAGATACCGAGACAGCACAGAAGCAAATAGTAGGAGGTGGAAGATACCGAGACAGCACAGAAACAAACAGTAGAAGGTGGAAGATACAGAGACAGCACAGAAACAAATAGTAGAAGGTGGAAGATACGGAGACAGCACAGGAACAAATAGTAGGAGGTGGAAGATACAGAGACAGCACAGAAGCAAATAGTAGAAGGTAGAAGATACAGAGACAGCACAGAAACAAATAGTAGAAGATGAAGGACAGAGAGGGAGAGAGAACAGAATCAAATAATAAAAGTTGGAGGATACAAAGAGAGCACTGGAGCAAACAGTAGAAGGCACAGAATTTAGAGAGAACACCAGAACACCAGAACACCAGAACAAACAACAGAAAGTGGAGGAAACAAACAAAAGAAGGTGGAGGCTATAAAGAAAGCAGAGAAACAAATAGTAGAATGTGGAGGAGAAAGAGAGAGAGAAGAGAAACAATTAGTAGAGGGTGGAGGATACATGGCACATGAGCAGGAAAGTAGCTTATGTAACAGATTCTGCTACAGGCGTCCCACTTTTTTTCCGGTACATGTTTTTCGCCTTTTAACATGGGCGAAATGTGTAGGAAAAACACACGTTTCTCAGCCTCACTTGGGGTCCCATTAACAAGCAATGGCACACAAGCACATTTTTGATGCGTTCTGTGGATGCATGTCAAAATGCTCACTTAACATGCATTTGTCATGTGTTCACAGAACTCCTAGGTGTAAACGGGGACTAAAGGGGACAGAGACAGCAATAAAAACAAAGGTTTTGGCTTCAGTTGCACTTTATGTTTGTAGAGATGTTTACATGTTCTTAGAATTATTTGAAAGACCCTGTTCAGTACAAGAGAAAAAAAAGACAATTTACAATAATTCAGAGACCTATTGAGACAATTGAGCCACTGTTTCATTCAATATGATTGTTTGCAGTCAACTTTGAGTGGTATCTAGTAAATAATGGCACAGAAGCAGCATTTGGTACTCAAGAGAAGTAAATACAGTTATTTTTAGTAATTACTGCTTGTTACAATTCCCCTGTGAAGGAATACAGAACTAAATTTTTTTGCCTGTGATGACAAAAGGGATCGGGCTGTGTGATCTCAGGACAAGGAATATGAGTGGTGGATACTTTGTGAGTTTTACCTTTTTAGGTTGTTAGCATCAAAGATTATTACATTACTAATAGATAATTTAGTTGTTTTTTTTAAGTATAGGTCAGTCAATGGCCTAAGAAAATAGTTGTTGGTTTAGAAAAGAGAACACATATGAAAGTTTTCTTTGTTGATTTTCCTTGATGAATGTTCATCCAAATTTCGTTCCTGACCGAAAACCACATTCACTATTCGAATTTGGTTCATTCAAGAAAATTCTTACTGATCCTTCGGCTGGCTTGGGCCCCAGGACCCCTACGGTTCAGCAGAACCGAAGGGCTGCTGTACGGGCTATTCACTATAGCCCATACAGCTCCCAAAGTTGGCCAAGGGGCTCAGTCGAGCCGAAGGCATATGCTTCGGCTCGACTGAGCCCAGGTGAAATTTGAAGCTGGCCGAACGGCCGGCCATTGGCAAGCCGACAGCCTGCTTCTGACAGCTGGGCGGAGCCAGCCGTCATCTCACGGCTTGCTCCGGCCACTTGCAGAGACAGATCAGCGTCCCTGGTTAGCAGGTAACCAGGGACGCTGTCCTGTCAATACACTGAGAACCAGTCTGAGCCACATAGTAACTAGCATCAGCCTCCAATGTTCTTTCAGACATTCATGCCCTATATAGGGTTGAAGGGCATGATCAAGATTATTTTGTATGCATTTCCTCTGTTCAAAATTTGTTTTCAGTATGCAGAAAATATATAGCAGAATACTATTTTAATGTATTAGGATAATTAGGAAACTGAACATGAAGTCGGGAAAATATTTATTCAGTCAGAAGGACATCATACTAATAATCTCCATTTCCATAGTCTTAACTCCACTTTCATGTTACAGCAACTGTGCAAGGAGTCTAAATATGGCAAATCTGTGTTAGGAAGGTTGGTTTGAGAGATGTGGTTATTATTTAGCCATGCTAGCACAGAGCACCAGACAAAGTACAGGAAGTAGTGAGAGAACAAGGTATTTTTAAACATTTTAAAGCAAAATTCATGAATTATAATATTCAGAGGTAAGGACTTTAAAGCGATAACAAGGTGAAAGACTTTTGTTGGACTTTGGCTAAATGATTTGCACATGCCCAAATTTTTTGGTTTTCTCCTGCGTTTACAATCTTTAAAGGTTAGGGCTTTTTCCCATAGTTATCCTAAGGGTAACGGGAGGACACAAACTAGCGTCCTCCCGTCACCCTAAGTTCAGTATACCGCGAGCTACAGCTCGCGGTATACCGAGACGCCGCAGCTGAAACGGATCCCGACAATCATGTCTGGATCCGCCCAGCTGCGTGAGTGACAGCTGGCTCTGCCTATCTAGAGGCAGAGCCAGCTGTACCCGCCCCCTCCCCCGTCCGTTCCGCCAGTCAGCGCTGGAGGATTGGAGCGGGGAGGGGGGAATCCAGCCCCTCCCCTGTCACAGCTCTCTGCTGTGACAGGATCAAGAAGTGAGTGAACACCAGTATGTTTTTGCTTACTTCCCGATCTACTGAGCCGACCTGTGACAGTTTCATTGTCACAGGTCGGCTAGAACTATGAGGATGAGTGAAAATCACTCACCTCATAGTTCTCCTTTAAGTGCTTGCTGACACTGTACTTTCATCCCTTCAGATGTAAAAATTACTCTTATGTTATTGGTATTTGTAATTTCAGCTTTCACTGAATTTTTATAACAAATATTACATTGAATATATTTAGCTTTACTGGTGTTTGTACACACCTGAAACAATACTTTAATTTAGGGATGTTCAGATACCAAGTACCGTACTTGGTACAAGTACTGACACTTCTCCAGCTACAAGACAAGGCTAGAGAAAAACCGAAAAGTTAGGAGGCAGCTGTCATTTTTTTAAAGGAGCTTACAGGGCTCCTTTGATTTTTTGTGCATCCCTGTTTTAATGTATGATTCATTATATATATATATATATATATATATACATAAAGATTATTGGAGCACCAGGGCCTAGTCGCAGCTGCAACCTCTGTGCCCCTGGTAGTTCTCATGAAAATGCCAAGTATCTGCACTAGTATCTGAACTGATATCTGAACATCCCTACTTTAATTCAAATATCTTGATGTGTAGACCAAGTCCCAAGTAGTTTTACAGAGTTTGTAGGGTATTAATGTGATGGCAGAAGACACAGGCTTTCTTACTAATCTCGTGCTTAGCCATAAACCCGCAGGCCTTCTGTAAACATAATTATGATGGAAAGTGTTCTCAATATATTTCACCATTCTCGCTAAACTATAGATTATTGCAACAATAACAACCTGACTTTTATCTTAAGATGTTTAAAGCACCTTCGGGCCATTTAGTTACATAACATTTTTTAATTAAGGCAAAAGAAATTTACAGTCTCATCTTATCATTCGCGCAGTAACTTGCATCTAGTAATTAAATTCTCACAAGAGCATCGTCAGGTGCCAGGCAAAGCAGACTGGCTGTGGAAGGAGTTGTCGATGTGTGCCAAGTGGAATTATTTCCAACAGCCATCAGTGGCATCCTAAAACATGCTCGTAAGACAGGAGCTGTAAGACTTAGATCAAGGATGATTCATGGATTATACAAGGTACTGAATGTCCCTTTACTGAGACGAGCTTCAAGCACCTCAGGGGAATTCATTTTAAATTGGAAATACTGATTTGTTTGCTTTCTGAAAATAAAATGGCTCTCAGAAAGAGAACAAAACAGTAGAGGAAGACAGACCAAGTGGAAAAAGTTAGGAGATACAATATGAAGTCAGGACTACATGATAAAGAATCTTATAAACCATTGCAAAAAATTTTGTTTATATTTATATTTTTACTTTTAAGAAGAACTGTATAAAATAGACATGCTGCTGTAAAAAATTGCATTGCTAGCTTGGCTCCAGATGAAAACTGGTTAGGTTGATTCAAGCTATGCATTGATCAAGGGTTGAAGACTACTAAATCATCAACCTTAAAATGCATACATACTTCTCATTGGAGAGCCTGCTAGAGATTGTGGTGTTTGTATGGACCATGTACTGGATTCCACAAAGGGGGGGAGGAGTGAGCAATGCTGTAGAATTCAACAGTTCTTAAAGTGTACCTTTCCTAGGCTAAAAAGTGTCCAAGATAACAATAGTTCTGAAGTGCAGGAAACTTGTAATGCATGCAAGTATGTGTTTGTGTCCAAATTGATCTGTGTCCTTGTGGAGCTCTTTGAATCCTATGACCAGTCTGTAAACAGGCTTTTGGCTTTTTTCCAAACTGAGATTAAGTCCACCCACCTGCCACCACTATACTTTTCTCAAACCTTTTACTGCCCACAAAGACTTTGACATTTGACAGTGGAATGTCAAGGTGAAGCTTAGCACTGAAGATGAGGCTCTGTATGCAGGCTGAGCCTGGGATCCAAAGGGCTCCAAAGGGCACAACAGCTTGAAAAACAGAGCTATTTGTGGAGTTGTCAAGTCTCCTGGGAAACCCAGGAATGACCCAATATTTTGGTGTGGTCTGCCAGAAGCATGTCTAAATCGCCTGAGTTTTGAAATTCGAGTGCTGGAAGGTTGTATGCGTTCTGACCTTTTGATCTCCTGCTCAACAGTCACAGTAAAGTCCAGAGTGACAGAGTAAAGAGGTAGAGCAGTGCTGAAGCATGTGCTGAGCTAAGTTAAGAACCAAACACCAATGCTGGGCTTAGGTTTATTTTACTACCACTGAACCCAATGATAGGTGCTTAATTTTCCCATCGATATCAAAAATTCCGACTCATTTTTTTACCATTAAAACATTAAATTGTGACTTTTTTTCCACTGACACTAATTATTGAGGCTCCTTATATTCCACTGACACCAACAACTGAGGCACATTTTATCCCACTGATACCAAGTTTGTGTCAGAACAAGCAGACTACCTGGCCACTGTGCTTCTTGAGCTGCTGTACTAACTAACTATGACACAGGTCATTTATACAACTTATATGTATCACTTAAGCAAATAGCTGATTTTGAACATGTGTATTGCGTGTATCTCTGTAGATGTATTTCAGGTGGTGTAAATATGTTACGGATTGTGTCTCTGCTGATGTGCTTCTTGAAGTGTCAGAGCGATACTGATTGTGTCTCTGTGCAGCTGCTAGTGAAGGTGGAGGCTTGTGCCTGTAAGAAAGAAGAAAGAAGATTTTGTGCCATGGTGAAAAATGGACATGGCCACATAATGTTGAATATTTGATGTGGTTTAAGGGGGTACACTTAAACAGTACCCCTGAGTCTACGCACAGTATACACTGCATATGTTTGCCGCAGTCCTTGCAGTACTAACAGGCTATTTAGAAAGCAGCAACTGTTGAAATACTGCAGTGGTTAAGATTATGTGACCATGCCCCTTACATTGCTGGTCAATGTACCTACTGCACACTGAACATTCTCTGGCATTTAATGAACAGCATTAAGCTGCACTAATATATATAAAGAAGAATTTTGCATATTGGGGAATTGCAGCATTTGCCTATAAGATATGCCATCCCAGTTTTTCAAAACATTTTCCTAAAAGAGTGCCAAGTATAAAATGTTACATGGCTATATAATGTAGTAGATAAGGTTGAAAAAAGACACAGGTGTATCAAGTTCAACCTCTGTGTGTGTGCCAATTTGCCGTCAAAGGGTAAAACAAAAATCTTCCTGACCCATTACTGGTGATCGGATAAATGCCTGGATTGATCTCCTATTAAATTTAAGAATTCCCATAGTCCTGTATGTGAGGCTGACTGAGAAAGATATCTAACAGTTTTTTAATTTATAAACTCTCAGCTAATACTACTTTCTTGGACATTTTTAAAATTTTCACGGTAACAGCAAAGAACCCCTTTCTCAGTTTAAGATTAAACCTATTTTCTTCCAATTTTAAATGGAGGTCGTGTTTTCTTCAGGGACCTTAGAGTAAAAAGCTTATTACAGTTTATATATTCACCTTTGATATATTTGTACATTATGATTATACCCCCCCTTAAGTTCCTCTTCTCTAGAAAGAAAGAAAAAATGTCATATTTGTAATAATTCCTCATCATTGAATTCCATCAACTTTCTTATTAATTTTGTTGCCCTTCTCTGAACTCTAATGTTCAAGGACATCCGTGCTGTGAATTGGTGATCAAAACTGAATGGCATATTCAAGATAAGGCCAAAATAGTGTTTATAAAGGGGCAGATTTATGGATTTGTCTCTTCAATATATGCCCTATTTAATACACAGGAGTATTATTTTTGTTAGCTGTAGATTGACATTGCATGATGTTGTTAAGTCTGTGATCTACGAAGACCCCCAAATCCTTTTTCATCACAGACTAAACCAAAGTAGCCTCTCGCAAAGAGTATGTTGCATGTACATTTTTAGTGCCATAAATTCACTTTTTTCACTATTGAATCTCATCTGCCATGTAGCTGCCTATCCCCTTATTTTATCTAGGTCTTCCTGTAACGATGATACCTCTTGTGCCAAATTTGTTTCCCTGCATATTTTGGTATCATTAGCAAACACCGAAATTAAACTCCTAATTCCAACCTCAATATCATTAAAAAACAAGTTAAACAGCATTGGCCCCAACACAGGGCCCTGGGACACAACACTCACAACTTTAGTCAATTTAGAGAATTAATTTAGAGAATGAACTATTAATCACTACTCTCTGGACACATTCCTATAACCAGTTTTCTATCCATGCACATACAATTTCTTCTATACCAATAGACATTATTTTCTATATTAAACTTTTATGAGGTACAATCTGTTTAGAACTTGGATTTCTGTCAACCACAGAGTTACCCGCGGTAGAACATTAGCATTACTGTACTGACTTTTATTAATGTCTTTTTTATTTGTATAAACTGAAGAGAACATTTTATTTAATATATCTGCCTTCTCCTTATCACTTCTGACCAATTCCCCATGTTAATCCTTTATGGGGGCCTATGTGTTCGGTCCTCAGCTTTTTACTATTAATATATTTGATCACACATTGAATGTTTTGCAGTAAATGTGCGGCTTAATAAAGCAAGCCTTTTTGAAATGTAGTGTTCTTGCCATACCAACATGCCCCTCTTTTCTGTAACTTAAGGAAAATTAAATTATGATCACTATTACTCAAATTGTCCTAAACTTGCAAATCTGTAATAAGCTCCATTTTATTTGAAATTAATAGATCTAACAGAATTTTTTCTAGTTGGGACTTCTGACCCATGAAATTGTCCGGCAATAAGTTCAAGAAATGACAAGCCTTTGTTGAATGTGCAGTTCCATTAGTCTAATCAATATCAAGGTAATTGAAATCCTCCATAATAAGAATATTGCCCTGTTTATGTGATAGGAATCTCTTTCTCATCTTTAATGTTAGGGGGCCTATAACATAGTCTCACAATTACTTCAGTATTTGATGCACCCGTATGAAACGCTCTCAAAAGTAAGAGAATCTCTCATACTCACTTTCCTATCATTCCTAACTTACAGGTATACCCCTCCACCTTTCCTATAAATCCTCCTTTCAATACGAGTAGAGGGTGTACCCCTAAATTATAACAACTGATGCAGGGAGAAAAGTACACATGACATCACGTGACCAAATTAAAAACCCAAAGAAAAAGGGAATGCATACTCAAACTGGAGCTGGATTTTAATCACTTCAAAACCTGCATTTGCCCCTGAGGTCAAAGGACAACAGCTTCTTTCAGTGGCTTTCCACAGGTCTTCTGCTGCTTGGCAGGTTTCTTTTAAATGTGAACGTCAAGCTCTGGACCTCCGTCTGACATACCTATATATGGTGTGACTGTGGTGCAGATGTTAGAATGTAAGCTCCTTTGGACAAGGAATGGATATCGATGCTCTGCTTACTATACACTACACTGTAGAATTCATTGTTGCTAAATTAAATAAATATGGTACTTGTATGTGCAAGACACTTGTGCCCCCTCAGACACAACCTCCAGCCTGAAATACAAACAGGCAATCCCACAGGAATGACAATGGTAAGCGTTCATTTCAAAATATAAAAACCATCATAAATCACACTAAAGATAAGATAGGAAGGCATGTTACACCTTCCCTAAAGCTACACGTACACTGCCAGTCTATACATACAAAATACTATGATACAAATACCTACAGCAAACAGAAACTATGTTCACCTAAGGTTCCTCCTCCTACTACTGCTGTCCCATCTGTTCTAGCACACAATACAAAAAGTGCACATGGAAGGGCTTTACACAATAAAAAAGCAAAACATTTCCCAGCACACTCACCAGCCAACCTGCAAAAAAAATAAAAAAATAAAACTTTTAGGGTTTAAAACAGAGGTTTTAGTTGCACAATGTTTGCCAAATATGTGGAAACCACACAGCCTCGTCAATGCCCCTCTGTGTAGTGTGGTCCTAACTCTAATCTAAAGAGGTTCCATCTTGGAGCATATACTGTATATAGCAAAGGATGAATTGGGTGCAGCTTCACCAGGATGTAGCCCATTCCTCCTTAAAGGCACATGGACATACCAGAAGCCCCTCACATCACAACGGCAGCTGAAGCCCCCAGTGTGTCCCCATACACGCTCATCAATCTGCTCTAGCTCTCTACCTCTTCTGATCACAGAGTGCAAGCCATACTTCTCCATTCTGTTGGGCTTCCCGAATCAAATTCCAAATATCTGCAGTGAGTGAACAGTGGGCCCCTCTCCATTGGGCCCTTTGTGTACTGCACACATTAGGAACATGCCAGTGCCATATTGCTATATTACACTTTATCAATGGAATTGTTAAAGTATAGCAAATTGAGCAATACTGTAAAAGGGAGAATTGAGCAAAACTGACATTAGTAAAATAAATCTGTTAAAGCTGAATGTAAGACAAGCAGCCTAACCTGTATTTTGCTCCAGGCACACTAGATGCCATAGATCAGCACTGCAGCAGCATGGCTTGGTAAAGAATACACCTTTAGCCTTTGACTGGATGATGATAAAACAGCAAAATAGTACAGCACTCCAAAAGTACCTTCTGTCCGCAGAGTGATCAGCTGTGCCGTAACGAGTGGTAAAGCAAATACCGTGCATTGCATTGCATTGCGATTGAAAAACAGAGATGGTGTGAAGGGGCCCTTAATCTAAACCCCACTTAAGTGCATGGGGCAAATCTTGAAAATCAATTCTGTCCATTTTCAGTGCTAATAGGCAAGGGATTATGAAACAAAAGGCATGGGGAGCTACATACTGCCCTGGGGACATGTACAAAAATACAATGTAAAAAATACCAGTTAGAAGGGAGCAGTTCTTTTAAAAAGGCTTAAAGCTATTTTTCTTTGTTTGCAGCTAAATAGGCATAAGACTTAATTTATATTAGGTACATGTTCCCTTTCACTTTCACATAGCATACCTTTTAAAAAAAAAAAAATGCTGCTTATCTTTTTAAATGCTCTTTTCTGAAAACTCCAGGACTGGCAAATCCCACTTAGCTTTCCTTTCTTTTTAATAATTATGAGAAAGCTCAGGAGTTAATATTTACCATAATTAATCCTGCCAGTACTGTGCTACCAGATTTCATTAGCAGTTCTTAAGTAAATGTGCAGGACTGTCTTGTCCCTCCAGTTTGTCTCTTATCGCCACATTGCCATATTTTCAAAAGAATAGAAGCTTGATAAGGGTCTGCTATGGCTTTAGAGGGAAACACCAGGCAAAACAAGCATGGTTTCCTTCCCCCAAATCCCCAGTAGTCCTTATTTCAGGTATGCAGCCTGGCTGGCCAGGAAAGGGAGGGGCAGTGAGCATGGTTCCCCCTTCCTGAACCATACTAGGACTCGTGCCCTCAACATACAGAAGGTACCACATTCAGCCCACAAAAGGATACGTGGGTTTGTTGGAGGCGGGCTTCTTGGAATCTGGAAGCCCACTTTAAGAGCAGTGCCCCCCCCCCGATATCTGTACCACCCCCCCACACATAAATGAGTAAGGGGTACAAAAAAGTAAGGGGTACAAAAAAGTTTGCAAAATAATGTTCCACAATGTATATCCAAAGTCAATTAAGCTTTTCCAAAGATGCAGATCTATCGTCCATCACAATAAAAACGTCCAGACAATCTGCCAATATAAACATGACTTGAAAGCGACAATCCTTCTCCTGACAAACTCTTGACACAACTGACAGTTCCCTAGTGCTGCTGGAAGGTAAACAGGTAGTGGCAGGGAATATGACTGATGCCACTGACTGAATTTGGTCAATGACATCACCTGAGGAGAACTGCAGATTTGTTTCTTACAAAAGGTGCGTGAAGTAATCTATTTAGTGTCCATAGTAATACTGCCAGTAAGTGAACCACTTCCAGTTGTAGCAGCAACCAGAGGTTCGGGTGGACGAACAGACCAAATCTGGCCATTTATTTTGCCAATTCAGTGAACCTCGAACAACAAGAGTTTAGGTCAATCTCTGTATCAGCCCAAACTTGAATCTCCTCCCTACTATTAGCCAGCTAGAGCATAATTTACTTACACTTTAGGTATAACACAGTGAATACCGTAATTGTTAATATTTTAAATATTTCCATAGGTGAAATTGGACAAGACTTAATTAGGATGCATTTTCCAGAGCCAAGGGGTCTGACAAGTGTTCTGAATTGCACATTTTCCCCATCTATTCATTTAAAGCCTCTCTCGGAAAGAAAAAAATCCCCTTGCAGCCCCACATTACTTAATTGCTTGTTATGGTCTTGGGATCCCAGTAAAAAGATTTTTACTTACCTGATATCTGCTCACAGCCTCTTCCCCCCCTCGGTGATCAGAGGCCCGCTAACATCAAAGGAGAACTATGGGGTTCTATCTTTTTTTTATGAATGCATTACTTAGGCTAAATAAGTAAATAATGTAATTTACTGTAATTAGCCAAAATGCACAGGAAGGCTGTAAAACCTATTTTAGGTGGTGGGCGGGGCTAAGCGCCGCAATGAGAAGACATCCCGACGTATCTGACGGGATCCTCCCCACTGATGATTGACAGTGATTCTTGAGAGCTGCTGCGCGTCCACGAATATATGGACCTGAAACAAGTATAGAAGTATAGAAATCTGTTAAAGCCTATCCTGAAGATAGGCTTTAACAGATTTATTCACAAGGATGCAAAGCACACAGACATTGTTAAAAAAAGTGTTATATATTTAACTAAAAGAACCTTATAAGTAATAAACAAAAAAAGGTTATCACTGTGCAACTGTGATTGCTAAAAAGACCTTTTGTAACAAAGAAGTAAAATGCCTGTTAATGCCTGTTCAGGCCAAATAATTATAATGCTACCATCGTTTTGAAATTTCCATGCTCAGATTGCATTAAATTAAAAAACATTTACTTATGTCAAACTAATCAGGATTTAAAATGTAAGAAGATTCACGGCAGACTGTTGCAAAAGGGGTTAAGCATAAGATGTGGTCCATTTACTCAGCCTAGACATAATTGATTGCTGAAATCCATTCAAAAGAAGTGACATTCTGTGAATCTCCAGATGAAAAGAGTGATTTGGAAACATGCCAACCCAGGCTTAACATGACCTTTCCAAGCACAAAGGAGGAAATCTCTGTGCCCTTCTTAGAGCCGTCTAAGTGTAACTGTATCTCACAGCCCTCTTTCCTCCTCCTTTTTGCTCTCTTGTAAAATCAATACCTAATTATCTTTACCTCTGTTGTACACCTTACCAATTGCCAAAATTCTAAAGTTTTGATGGGTATTTACAGCAATCAAGTTCCAGAAGATTGTAGAAGTGCTACAGACACCTGAAACTAAGATAAGCAACCAATACAAGACTGGATTTCCTACAGTGTTGCAGCGCTAGTTCTTTGCCTAGCAGTTTTTTAAGTGTTTGGTAATTATGTTCAATTACAGGGTCATTTCATGCTCATTAATAAATGGCATCTCATGGCTTGAGTCGCCTATTGTCTATCTCTTGATAACTTCAGCAACTAGATCTCCAAACCAAAATCTCGGGCCTTGTTCTTCACTTTGGAATCTCACTCCTCCTGCTACATGAGAAGTGTTTCTGTGTGTGCTCACTGCTCCTCTTGCATTCTTCATAGAATAAACTAGATATTAGTCTAACAATGTGTGAGACCACCTTGTAAATTACTGCAGCATCTCCCAAACGCTGAAATGTTAGTGGTGGATAAAGACATTTTAAAAGTGTTTCCAATAACTCACTCATTTTTGGCAACCATATCCACACAGTGGCAGAACTATGTTGTAGAGGCTAGTATGGTCACTAGTCTGGTGTCCAGAGACAAAGTGGACAATGCTTCAAGAAAGTAGAAGTAAGCACCAACCTGCCCCATCAGCAAGAAGAGTGGCTACAGCACTTATGCAGGACATAACCAATATTATATAATGGCTTCAGGTAAATATACTCAGAGCCTGAGGAGCACCTCCAAAATAGTCACTCCCCAACAACAATAGTTAACATAACTACAAACAATAATGGTTCATTGTACATGTTGCATAAAATCCCATCATAAGTGGTAGGCTAATTAATTAGCCATATTTGTGGGAGGAGCCCCACACATCTTAAGCTGCTCCATCTCCCACACTCACCTGTCGGCTCGTGGGCGTCATCTGAGGCTTCCTTCCGGGTTGTTGCTTCTGATCTCTCCTGCTCGTGGCAGCTCGTCTACCCTCCTCGTCGGCGTGTTCGTTTTTTCCGGCTGCAGCGTCTTCATCCGTCCTTCGGCGGCTCGTTTCTGGCGGGAGATTCGAATCTGGTTGGTCTGTGAGTACTGTCTGTGTTTGTCTTGTGTTTTTTTCTTGTCGTCTTATGTCGCTTTCATGTTGCGGGCTCGCTTTGTCTGTGTGTTCTATGTGTCTGATGGTTGGGCTGGGGTAATTTAAAGGGGTAGGAACAAAACAAAACAAAAACAATTATGTCTATTTATACTTTAGATGGTATAGGAATTGGATGTGGATTGGCAAACTGTTTTCCGGTGGCTCTGGGGCTGTTGTGGGGTTTTTCCGTGCTCATGTCACGGTTCGACCTGTTCGACATGTACAAAAAAACCCCAGAAAAATGTAAAAATGACGCATGATTTTTAGCGTGTACATGTGTGGGTGATAGACGCATATGTTTGTCTGTTGGTGGGGGGTCGGGGGGTTTTGTAAACATTAGTAATAAAAAAAAAAAAAACTTGCAGAGGACGGAAGTATGGAGAGGGGTGGGCTGCACTAGTTGTTCTTGCTGCGGTGTGCCAGGGGGGTGGTTGCAGGGGGGTTTGACGTGTTTTCCATCTACTCGCAGGTTCTGTGTCAGTGGTGGGGCTCTTCGGTTCCCTGTGGGAATTAGTCGCTCCTTCGTTTCATCAGGTGTGTGCAATTCGGATTTCGTTTTGTTCCATTCGTTTTCATTTCACACACTGACGCACTACGTTGTGCGTTACACCACGCTACTTCACATACACTAGGTGTAGGTTGCTGTTTTCTATTTGGTTGCTTGCTAACACATATGATTGGGGGACGCATCTGCCTTCATAGTTCGGGGGTCGGGGGGGCTCGGAGTGTTGTAGTTGTTTGGTTAGTGCCCTCCTTTTCCTCGAGCTCATACGTCATACGATACCTCATCACGCCGTCAGCACTGCCCCTCGGGCTCTAGTTAGCAACATCCGACACGGGCCTCATTCCGCCCCACCTTGCTGTCCGTTACGTTGTTTCTTGTTGTGGTCTGGTCCCTGTACGCTCCGCGGGTGACGGTGGTGGTTGCTGTCCTTCTTCTTTCCGGTACCTGCACTCTGTCTCATTACCATTTGCTGTTTCAGCTCTACGGCCATGCCGCAGCCTTCCGACATCGAGGTCAGTGCCTCCATCCCGCCGTCCACCGCCGGGGGACATGGCAGTGCTCTATCCCTGCGTTCCTGGACTATTCCCCGACTGACTGACGAGCTCCAGCGCAGGGGGATTCCATTCCCGGCAATCCCGCGGAAAGCGGAACTTTTTCATTTGCTGTTCCCTGCTTCCGCTGCCACCAGGGCAGCTACCACTAGCGCGGATCAGGTGTCTTTGTAGACCGTGGCTACCTCCCTGACACAGATCCATATGCTATTGAATTCGCGTAATTCTTCGGTTCAGGACCTGCAAGTTAGGATTGAGTCTGTGGAGAAGAACGTCTCCAGCTCCGAGGCGCAGGCCGCTGTGGCGGCGCCTGCCCCTCCACCTACGCCCTCAGGTACTGCCTCTGCTCCGCCCATGGTCTCCCTTGCTCATTTTGTTCCCCCTAACATTCGGAGGGACATCCTGGAGGGGAAGGATGTTAACCTGGCCTCCCTTCTCTTGACATCCCACGACTTAGCTGAGAGCAAGTCTTTTGCCTGCAGGGATGTCTTGGTCATCCTCACCCGAATTGTCCTTACCCGAATTCACGCTGGCTTTTAGTAGTTACCGGGACGTGGTCTGTTAGGTGGCTGCCGACAGAAGAGAGGAGTTGGATCTCTACCTCTACAGGGTGGTCGAACTGGGTCATAGGTATGGTGATTTTGCGTTCTAGGATTACCACAGGTCCTTCTCGGCAAAGGCGGCTGCCACCCTGGCCCAGTCTCAGGTTGTTACCAACTGGGCTTGCGTGGACATGGAGCTTTTCTGCCGTCACTTTGCAGGTTTGAAGTCTCCCGTTTGTGCGGTTTGCCAGTCTTCCTCGCACACCATGGCGTGGTGCCCCAATGTGGAGACATCCACTGTCTCGGGCACCTCCAGGGCTGTCTTGGGCCCTCCACCTGCCCCCAAACAGGCGGTGCAGCTGGATAAGCTGGGCAGGCCCATTCATTTTCTCAGCAGGGCCCAGATTTGCAACAATTTCAACTACTCTACATGAAATTTTGGGCAGTGCCGCCTGCTGCAAATCTGCGCCGTTTGTTTTCGGGCTCATCCCAAGTCGGCCTGCACGCTGCGGCAGGCTGATTCGGCGTGACTATGCCGCGTTGACACGGCCCACTGTCTGGGTCAGCACTTGTCGCCAACTTTCCGCGAGTTCCTACTCCACGGCTGCAGGATGGGTTTTTACACGGGGTTTGTGTGTGTTCCCACCTCCTCGTTCAAATGCCGAAACTTGCAGTCTTCCTCTCTTGACCCGGCTAGGATTAAGAGCTTGTTGGAGCAAGAGTTGGAGAAGGGTTTTGTTATCGGCCCCTTCGTTACCCCACCTTTTCATGTCTGGAGGGTTAATCCTCTTGGCCTGGGTTAGGGTAAATTCTCCAATAAACTTTGCATGATTTACGACTTGTCTGCGCCTCATTCTTCTGGTGTGCCCAGTTTGAATTCCCTGATCCCGTCGGAGGAATTTTCCCTTAAGTATTCTTCAGTTGATCAGGCTATTCAGGCCATAGTTCTGGCGGGCAGGGGTTCCTGGTTGTCTAAGGCAGACATTGCTGACGCCTTCAAGCTTCTCCCTATCAAGCCTTTGATTTGGCAGTGACATGACATCAAGTGGAGGGACAGGTATTATTTTGCCACTAAACTTACCTTTGGGTCTAAGAGCAGCCCGTGGGCGTTTGACAGTACAAACGCAGTACAAACGCCCCTCCTACAGACCGGGGCTTGACGAGGCCCCGGTCTGTAGGAGGGGCGAAACATGTCGACAGACAGACAACAATCAGACACTTAATCGTGATGCTGCAAGTGGATGCACGATCCTGATACCAGGGAGCTTTGCCATATTCCCAATTAGGGGTTTGGGGTTCTCAGTAACGGACAGACTACACGGAGGACACCCAGGATATGATCCTAACATCATTTGCCACCAGCAACCAATCTTTGGAGGAAACAAGATATGGATACATAAAATCGGACCATCGGACCTCAAAGGAAGGAAACAGTCTTTAAACCGCCCGGACTACAAGGAACTTCAGTAAACGTGAGTGACGAAAAATCCTCTATCTATGCCCGTTAAGGACACTGTTTGAATACTATACTGAAGCGAAGCCTTGTACCTTCACATGCAAAATCCAACACTCATTGAGAGGAAGAAGGTTAAAGTCAGGCGTGACATATAAGATGATCCAGTAGTAGTCTGTCCATGGGATAATACCCCCACCCTTCCACCTCGGTTTGAATAGACAACCTGATTACATCCCGGTGTCTCTACCACGATATCCCAAGGTGAAGAAGATAGAAAGGGTTAAGTGTACACACGGCTAAATACAAGCCAACACTAACCCAAGGAAAAGTTTAACCCCACAGGGAAACACCCACCAAAGGAATTCTGAAAGAAAAAGCAAATTGATAGAGGGAAAGGATTTACAAACATCTGAGGACATTCTTTACAAAATCAAAAAAATAACCTATCAGGATCCACCTTATCCATAATTATCTATGGTCAAAGCACAGTATATAATTTGATTCTGTACGAAATCTAGGCAATCATTGTATATTTATCTGACACCTCTATTGCAAATACTATTACCAGAATACTTTCCCTTTAATTGGTTATACCCTGGTATACAGCTTCACCTAGATAGCCCGCGTTTACAGATACACGCAGGGGCAACTTCACGGAGAGATAGGTGGCAACGTGGGTAGTTCACTGGCCACTTACCTCTCACGGTGGAATGAATGATAGAAGTGCATGAGGATCGATCCACATTTAATTGAATAGTGTCTGCAATTTTAATAGGTTTTAATGGTGGTATTGTCAGTAAATGTGTCTTGTATATTTCCTTTTCAATAAAATTAATTTTTTTCACGTAACTAACTGGCTTGTCCAGATCCTTAAATTGACCACTATTAACCCGCCATCTTGTGACGAGTTACCTTCCCCTTTTTTCTTCTGCAGCTATTTTTGGCCCCTTACTGGTTCGCGGCCCCCTGGTCTGAGGAGGTAGTACAGGTTCCGGAGTTTTCGCAGACTTCCGCACTGTTCGAAATCTACCCCATTGTGGCCGCGGCATCGGTGTGGGGGCCAATGTGGTCGGGTCAGACAGTAGTCTTCCTCACAGACAATCAAGCCACGGCAGATATTATCAATAAAGGGAGGTCTAATTCACTAGTGATCATGGCATTCTTAAGAAAGTTGATATGGTTGTCCCTACAGCATAGTTTCATCATGATTTGTTCGTACATACCAGGGATTGTTAATACGGCAGCCGACGTCTCGTTTTAACTTTGACCTTTTCTTCCAACAGCATCCCGGGGCAGACGATCGTGCTACACCGGTACCTCCATTCTCCCAGTTGACGATGGACTGAATGCACATTGGGCCTCGGCCTGCCAGATCATTGACAGTTCATTAGCTGTTAACACTTATCAGCTCATCCGATTAAAGCCATCCTTAAGTGATCCAAAAGTCAAGGGCCAGGCCCAGCATCTCTCATCTTCCCATTTCCGTGGGCATGTTCCATGCTTTTGATAGGATGTTATCAGAGTCCCCCTTTGGTACGCGTCAGAGTTTAGTTTTGAGAGCAGCCACCTATTTGGTGTTTTACGGCTTCTTGAGACCGGGGGAGTTCACAGTGGCCAGGTCCCAAAGCCCCATTTTGGCTAAGAAACATCTCGGCAGAGTTTTGAGGTTAAATATTACGTGACTCAAAATGCTTGGTGTCCAGTCAGGGTGTTGGACCAGTTGTTTGCAGCCCTTGATCATCTCTCCCCTGATAGTCCCTTGTTACCTTTTGCAGGGGGTCCTCTTAGCGCCTCCCAATTTTTGAGACATATTCGGATCCTAATTTGCAACATGGGTCTCAACCCCCGATCAATATTCGGGGCATTCGTTTAGAATTGGGGCAGCCTCAGCTGCATCTAGCAAGGGCATTCCGGTGCATATCATAACAGCTGGGTAGGTGGAATTCAGGGTGCTACACCAGATATGTAACTGACCCTCAGGCGGAGATAGCTCAGGCTTTTGGTAAACTCCTCTCTTAATGTTTGTCAATAAATCCAGTGTTCCAACCGACAGGTTTTTTTGCCCCCTTATTTTGCAAACTGACCATAGTGACCATGCCACACCCCAGGTCATTGTAGGCAGGTCCATCATCTCGATTCTCGTGTATATAATAATTAGCCGTATTTGTGGGAGGAGCTCCACACATCTTAAGCTGCTCCATCTCCCACACTCACCTGTCGGCTCGTGGACGTCATCCCACCCGCCTCACCCTCTTTTTTCGGTTACCTTTTACTCTGAGTATGCCCCCTTATTTTGCATACTGACCATAGTGACGATCTCTCATTGATGTGGCAGTATTAAAGTAAAGTGTTAGGCCTCATTCAAGCGTCATTCACACCAGGGCGGAAGCATTTCACCGTGGTTTCTGCAAAATTTTTGAAAGAGCATTTTTGGCTGTTTTTAGTCACATTTCAGCCCTGAAACGCAATTAAAAATGCTCAAAAATGTGGGCGGGGGTTTCGCTGTGGGGGGGGGGCTTACAAAATTTAGCTATGAGGCCCTGGGATTTCTAGTTACGCCCCTGGTGAGGACCCTCTCCTGCGCTCCTCCCCTCCACTGGCTGCCAAGGTCTCTGGAGAAAGAGGTTCTGCAGGAGTTAGGTGAGCCAGTGCAGAATAGCACCAACTATGAAGGACTACAATGCATTATATTTTTAAGTAGGTATGCACCTGTCGGTGCCAATACTGGGTATATTCACAAGTACTCATACTTGTGAAAATGCCTCGATACTAAACGCAGATACCGGTGTTCTGTCGAGAACGCCGACGTAATCGAATTTGCCAACCTCAGCATCTGCGCTTGCACACAAACCAGCATGATCGAGGAAACCAGGATCCGTCTGTGTGCAAACGCAGATACTGGGTTGGCGTTCTCGACAAATTTTTAAACTGAAGCAGCTGCTTGAGGTCCCACGCTTGCTGGGGACCTCGGCAGCCTTCCTGTTAACCACACAGTTTCATGGCGGCGGGGGTTTAGGGTGGCCCTTCATAGTTTATTGCCCTGCAGGTTCTAGTTATGACACTGAATTCCAGCAATACATTATACAAAGCTGCAGCGGCGGATCCAGGGATATCTGGATCAACCGCTTACACTCTAATGTCCCCTACCCCACAGTCACATCAGTCTCTGTACAGAGGAGCTTACACTTTAAAACATATACTTGGTCAATTTGGAGACCCTTTAGCATATATCTGACACATAGTGTGGTTTGACCTATGATCTTCCAAAAATAACTCATATGTTTTAATAGTGTCACTATGCCAGACTGAAGGAACTCTGGTGATGACAACCCATGGTGAAGTGTACTAGTGTTAATTATGAATGAATATAAATTGAATAAGTGCCTAATAAGATAATCACATAAAGTGTGATTAATATTAAATCCCTATAAAAGACAAAAAAACAAACCATAACGAAATAATAACAAAATAAGTTAATACGGATACAAATATACTACCAAAAAGGAGCCAAAATATGGTCCAGAGCCTAATAAACTCTACAGCTTTAAGAATACCTCCAACCTTCCTGATGAAGCACATACAGTTGTGAAACACTGGGCGCACAGTGGATTACACAACTAATACATGTTTTAGGACTAATAAGGAGTCTATGATATATGAGTATACTATATATACATGTGTTGGTACCAAAAGAAGGTAGTTTGGTTTTAATGTACTATTGTATCATACCAATGACATTTTGAATATAACCAAGACTCTAAATCATGTTGATTTTAATGTAATAAAATCTATTTTTTATACTAAACCATGTATGTTTGATGGACATTTTGTATAGTTTGGCCACTTTGAAAGCCCCATTTTCCTCTTTTTTTCTTATATATTTCTATTAAGGGGTATGTTGCCTATCCCTAATGGTTCAATTATTATGAGTTTAAAGCAGAACTACCTGATTTTGTTTTATTATTAACCAGTGCAGTGGGGCTACCCCTGCACTGCAAGGGTTAGGTGCTCATTTGTGTCTAGGAGCTAAAATAACAAAGATATACTTACCGAAGGTTCCAAGCCAGCCATCTGTCATGGTGCTCCCTCCAGCCTATCCCCTCCTCCACAGCAGATTGGAATGTTCCACAGCATCCTCACGTCTATGCACAGTGTATAAACGTGATGATTTATTGGACCTTAGACCACTGCAGAAGAGGGTGAGAGACATTTCAGGGACCGGTCTAAGAAGAAGCTGGCTTGGAGCTTTGGGTAAGTATTTCTCTATTTTTGTTTAACCTAGACACAAACAAGCAGTTAACCCTTGCACTACGGGGGTAGCCCCACTGCAATGATTAATAAAAAAATTCCTGGAGTTCTGCTTTAAGTTTCCAGCTTCTGCTAATCACAGTTCACCGAAGGCTGATGGAGGAAAAACATCCAGCAGCATGGAGGTAATAAAGTCCTTTTGCTATCTTATAGGGCACATTGACAAAAATTAATTGAAGCTAAGCAGTAACTGGAAAAATGTACCTTTTGACTTTAGTTCGTTCTGAAACAGCAGTGTACTTCCTGACATGTGACTGTGCCTAGGCATGCTTTTTTTCTGTAGTCACAAAGTGGCATATCAGCAATGTGAGATCATGTACTGCTGTAGGGAGTCTACGTGCAGTACTTGTGACTAGGGAAGAGCGAATTGACCTGGGTTCGATTCACAGGGCATTGGGATTGCAGCCCAATTAAGCTACATTTCAGTGGAGCAGGGGAAAATGGGCAGTTTTTATCACAGAATAAAATTAGATTTGGTTTTTGATAGACAACAGCCAGAAATCTTGTACATACTCCATAGGCAGCATTTAAACACTTGGGGTAAGCCACATTTTCAAAAAGACACAGAGCATGTAGCTTTTCAGCCCAAATATTCCACAATAAAGTATATATGTTTCATAGAATAAATAAATACATACTGTACAGACTCCAAACAGTATTGAAACACTTGGGTGTCTATTTATAAAGCAGAGAATGTCATTTTAACAAACATTCACTGTTGGAGAATCAATCACTCCCATTTAAAACATACATCTAGCTTGTTCTCCACCAGAGGATTTTGTGAAAATCACATTCTCTGCTTTAAAAAAAGGCCCAGAGACTCCATAGACAGTATTTAAGCACTTGGGGTAGCCACAAATTTAAATGAACACACAGCATGCAGCTTTTTAGCCCCAAAATCCATATTAAACTGTTTATATTTCACACAGTTATGAAATACATACTGTATAGACTTCATAAACAGTATTTAAACACTCTGAATAGCCCTCATCTTGAACAGGAGGGACAGCAGTCAGCTTTAAATTAAAAATTAACATTATATATTGTTTTGGTTTGAGGCCAAATTTTAATCACGGAATCACAATTAGAGTGCACAATTTCAGAGAGACAATAGCCACAAATATTTTTCAAGCACACTATTTAGGGCACGCAGTAAGAGACACACAGAGCATGATTCCCCCTACAGCAATCACTACATTTTTGCGGCTCAGGCACAGCCGCAGAAACATTAAGTATGGCAACTAAATCACCAGAATAGAGTAGAAGCTTTGTGATGCGACACAGGATTGACCGTGCTGAAAAAATAAAAAAATTTGCAGCTGAGGCCCAGCTATGGAAAAATTATGTTGGGACCTTTAGAGTACCAGTATGGGAATAGGGCAGCAGAGGCAGCATGAGATGGTGATGGTGGCAGGCCAGCAGCAGTGGCAGGAGATGGTTATGGTGGCAGGCCTGCAGCGGTGACAGGAGATAGTATTTGTGAAATAACAGCAGCAGTGGAAGGATCTGGAAATGGTGGCAGGAGATGATAATGGTGGAAGGCCACCAGCGGTGGCAGGCGCTGGTAATGGTGTCAGATCAGCAGCGGTGGAAGGAACTGATATTGGTGGCAGGGCCTGTTAATGGTGGAAGGCCAGCAGTGATGGGAAGAGCTGATAGTGGTGGCAGGAGTTGGTAATGATGGCAGTCCAGCAGAGGTGGCAGGAGTTGGTAATGGTGGCAGGCCAGCAGCAGTGGCAGGAGTGGTCATTTTGAAAGACCAGTGGTGCTGGAAGGAGCTGGTAATAGTACCAGGAGCAAGTAATAGTGTCAGGCCAGCAGCAGTGGAAGGAGCTGCTAATGGTGGCAGGGGCTGGTAATAGTGGGAGGCCAGCAGTGACGGCAGGAGCTGGTAATGGTGGCAGCAGTTGGTAAAGGTGTCCAGTCAGCAGCTTTGGAAGATTCTGGCAATGTGAGCAGGCCTTCAACAGTGGAAGGAGCTGGTAATGTTGCTAGACCAGCAGAGCTAGGAGAAGCGGGTAATAGTGGCAGGAGATTGTAAAGGTGTCAGGCCAGCAGCAGTGGCAGGAGATGGTAATGGTATCGGGTATAATACATTTTGGGGGGCCAGATTCCAAGCAAAAATTCAGTTGTTAGCTTCAGCTGTGGGGGGTTTTGTACTTATTGCTGATCCAGGACTGGCTAATTTTTAAAAGTTAGCTAGTCAACTGTCAGGGGGCAAGTGGATTTGTGTCTTTGTCACAAAACAGCTTGCTTTACTAAATGCTCTCTCTGACAGACAGCATACTGGCTGAAGGGCAAGCCTTTAGGCCCTAAGATGTGATGAATACAGACAATTGCCTAACCTTATCAGCAGCTATGGTGATAGGGGGATCAAGGATTTGGGGCTTTCGTGCACTTAACAACATGGCGATTCATGCACTAAACTGTACTGCACTAATATATAGTAATGTGCTATAAATCTAGGGGAGCTTTGCCTAAGTCAGCAAAAAGTTCAAGAAAAAAACAAAACAGCAAAATAAGGACGTCAAGGGGAGCAAGGGGAGGCCCAGCAGATAAACAGCAACTGCAGCTGTTGCTGCAACACACAAAAAAAGGTCTATGTTCGGTGAACACAGAGGCGAATACACATTAATATGGAACCCTACCACCCTGTGCAATTTACAGTTATGTATCACAATACAGCACAGTGAACACAGAGGTAGGCACAGTTTATGTTGCGCTTTATAGTACTGTATATAGTACAGGTTGGCAGAACTGTATAACAACAACTATCTCTCCCTGCAAACAACACTCTGTCAGCTATCCCTATCTGCTCCAAGTCTCTCTCCACACACACTCACTGACAGGCTGTTGGAAATGCTGACTTTTAAAGTGATTTACACTAAAATAAATTTTTTCTGCAGAAAACAGAGCTTACAGGTGAAACTCGAATAATTAGAATATCGTGCAAAAGTAATTGCAGTAAGTGCTGCAAAAGGGGCCCAAACCAAGTACTGAGTACATATGCATGCTTGTACTTTTCAGAGGTCTGATATTGTTCTATGTACAATCCTTGTTTTATTGATTGCATGTAATAATCTACTTTTTTGAGGTTGTGGATTTGGGGTTCTTGGGGTTTTCATGAGCTGTAAGCCATAATCATCACAATTATGACAAATCACGGCTTGAATTATCTTGCTTTGCATGTAATGAGTCTATTTCATATATTAGTTTCACCTTTTAAGTTGCATTAGTGAAATAAATTAACTTTGCACGATATTCTAATTATTCGAGTTTCACCTGTATGCGCAAAAACATCTCTAACTCATAATCCCCAAAAAACACATGTAACAGCACAGATTAAAATAAAGCAACATTTTTAGGGATTATATGACCATTAAAACGTGCAAGTGACCCTTAAGAGAGTCACACAGTCAATCAAAAGCTTTGCTTCTGTGAATATGTCAACTGATTAAATCAATGGAACAAGGAAAGCAATGGAATTATTAGAGCTGTGAAATTCTTGATATATGAAGGGAAATATTGCTTAGTACTGGAGCACTGGAACCCAATTACTGAATAAAAGCTGAAGGTCAACTGTTCAGCTGAGTGGATGCCCCCCATTGCATGTTTGTAGTCACAATCAGTCATGGCTTACATGATACTTATAGGCCCTCATGGTAACAAAAACACAACTTGAAGTTCATATTAACTCTTGCTCTGCTTTACAGGAGCTTTTATTTAGAGCCTTACATCCACTTTCCTTTAATCAGCCTCCAACATTAAAACACAATAATCTAATAGGTTTACCTCAATGACTATGTCACCATTTCGACTGATGCAATATTGATTTACTATTTCTCAGAACTACTAACCTTGAGTGGAAATAAAAAATAGTACATTTTCATGAGTGTTTCTATGTAAAGTGCAGTAAATTACTGGCTTTTTAGAATCAGGGTAGGATAGAGTAAAGCTATATGATTGCAAGTATATTGTACCCATGCTTACAAAGCTGCCAGTATCTTATAGCAGTAACGTAAAGTATAGCTGAGAGATACTTCTTAATTGGTAATCTGGTTTGAAGCTAAATACTTAAATACTAGTATAAAAACTATTACAATAGAAACCCACATTGTCTGAGTTAAACCACAATAATGCAGAAAGTCTAAATGCAAGCCATTTACACATTTATTGCTCATTCAATAAAGCAGTACATCGCAAAGTGACACAGTACAAAAGTACAGCAACCCATAGCAACCACTCAGTGCTTAGATTAGTCGAGTTAATAGTAGGGCTGCTATGTGGTATTTTGCATATTATTGTTGGAACACAGCCTTGCTTGAATATTTTAGATATCTATAGAGAGAGAGAGACAAACAGACAGACAGACAGACGTAAAAACATTCTGTACTAGTTCCTTATCCTTAAGTTACCATATTAGGATGCAATAATATGGAACGCAGAAACAAGAATTATGTGGACAAAATTAGACAATCAATGCAAAAATATTTAAACAAGACTACCGTCCAAATAGACTAGCAACATATCACATCGTATTTGAATGTTACTGAAACAGGAAGCGTTTTTATATCATGGGTTAAATTCTTAATCACTAAAAGAACTTCCAGTGGAACGTCAACAGTTATGAAATAACCCAATTTCTTCTGGCATGTGGAAAAGAGGAGATTGATGGGTTTAATACGTTTGTTTGTTCTGAGAGTAAAAACCCTGACAAATTAAAAGATTACTTCAGTCCTTTTGAAGGTTCTTCTTGTGATCCACATTTAAGGAAACAGTGTGCACTCATAATGTAACAGAGTTGTAGGTGATGGCTTCCTAATCCCTAAATAAAAGATATTCTTGTCCTCATTAGTAGTAGAGGGGAAATTAAAGAAGTGGCCTCTAGTCATTGGTCAGTAAAAGCTATAGTCCACTCCTTAGCCACTGCTGACTAAACTAACTTCTGAACTAGATCTTGTGTGTAGCTAGAAATTCCAACTTAACCTGTAAAAAATATTTTACCACGAAGGGCGTTTTTCAGTAAATAGTGCTTAATCTTATGTGCATCAAATCATAACAACCAATCATTGTTCACTTTGTTAAGTAAGACATGTAGAGGGTGGGTTTTTAATAGGGTTGCACAGATACCAAGTACAGTACTCGGTACAAGTACGAGTACATGTACCGATACTTATGAGCTCCAAGACTACACTAGAGAAAAATTAAAAAGTTAGGAGGCAGCTGTCATTTGTAAGGAGCACACGGAGCTCCTGGGATTTGTACATCTCTGTTTTAATGTACGATTTTGTTTTTATAAATATAAATAAAGGGATGCACAGATACCAGTTTTGCGAGTACGAGTACAGACATTCCTCAGTTACCGACTTACCTGCTTTGCGACCACTCGCACTTACGACGGACCGCCGAGCGACCTCCGACCTCGCGTGTCAGCGTCAGTGTCAGTGTGACATGTCGCCGGTGGAAGTGACGTCCTCCGATCTTCACTGCGGGTCCCGGTAAGTATTTTAATTGCCCGATGTACAGTACACTGTTCGGTACTGTACATCTGCAACGCTATATAGTACTGTATTAATGCAGTACAGTACTGTATAGAGTTCCTCACTTAACGACCAATTCGTTTAACGACCTGGTCGTAGGAACAGAACTCGGTCGTTAAGTGAGGAATACCTGTACTTACAAGTACGAGTACTGATACATTTTTGTTTATTGTCATGTGACAGTTTTTCTAAAACAATACAGACTAATGATTTCAGGACAGTGGTGGAGTGCCAGAGCTAGATCCCAGCTGCAACCGCTGCAACACTGGTAGTTCTCATGAAAATGCCAAGTATCTGCACTGGTACTCGAAAAGTATCTGTGCAACCCTAGTTTTTATTAGCTGCTATGGGTTGCTCCAATTAAATACGCTCTACTGCTAAAAAAAATAAAAAGTCTGTAAAAGAAGTAATAAGAAGTATGATAACTCTGTAAGAGTAATAACACATACCTTCCCAATCTTTCCTCTCTTGCAGAGCTATACCCAGCAGCAGAATTTTCAGCATCTGGCACTTGTGAAGATGCTGGATACCTTTGTTTCCCACTGTGTGCTGTGGTTCCACCTGGCGGATGCTATGTCACTAATATGTCCCACTTACTCATCTTTTGCTTACTGCTTGAAATTGAATGTGCTCATTATATACCTTACCTTTTTATATTTGCTTTAGACCCTAGCCTTTATGATTATTATTTTCAGCCATATTACTGTCTGGTTTTTTTTTTTTCAAACAAACTTTATTCAGTTTTTCAGCTACCCCCACATGGGGTATAACCTTTTTATCATATGAAATGAAAAGAAATACAGTTTTTACATCTTGGGGTCGCTCATTGCAACCCCCATAAGTGTATCTTAACTTCTCTTCTAACATTCCCAACTATTATTCCCATGCTGGTTGCCACATTTTTGTTACTTGTCAAAATCTATATTCTAAGTACTTAATGCTCCTAAGGGTGTCACGCGTGATTCCCGAAACATCTTATGAGTTACACTTTTACATCTACATTGCACTTCATGGTACTTCCAGCACTCCCAGGCTATTTGACAGTTTGGCCCTGAGGTACCATTTAGAATATATAAAGGGTTGCATAATGTGGACCAACTCCTCCCCTTAGAAAGTTGCTTCCACATAGTGTTTCCAACGTTTGAAAAACCTAGTAGTTAGTGCATCCACCTGCATTTCAGTGTCCAGTTTTTCCCGAAGAAATAAGATTTTCAATTCTGAGGTGACCTTTGCAATTGATGGTGTGGTTGATGCATTCCAAGATCTCATTATGCATCTCTGCGCCGCTAGCAGGCATACATGTAGCCAGTCACTACCCTTGTAGGTCGGGCATTGCGGTTCCTCGGGTAGCTTGGACAGTTTGCAATGCAGGATAGCCCTTAAGTCCCAAGGGTGCACCAGAGCCGCCTCCAGTTTAAAGTTGGAAAATCTCGAGTTTTCTGTGAGCCAGTCCACAGCATGGCGCAATATACATGCCAAGTTCGATAGTCTGACATTTTGGAGATTTGAGCCCCCCTCGCTCCTCGGGAGCCATAGCTTTTTCATAGCAATCCTCGGGCACCTAGAGCAACATATGAATTCACCCATGGCCTTGTTGAGACGTTGGATATCCTTGTGCTTTAATAACAAAGGAACCGTCTGGAGCGGATATAGCAGTCTCGCAAAGCTAGTCATTTTCACTAAATGAATTCTCCCGAAGAGCGATAGGGGCAAATTCCTCCAATTCTCCAATTCCCGCACTATCCTGTCTATAAGAGGAGGAAAATTCAGGTTACACAGTGTTGATGGCATTTTACCTACTTTAAGTCCCAGGTAGGTGATGTCCGAGCGCGCCACCGCAAATGCCGAGGGGTTGTCCCACGTAGAGGAAGACAGTCCAGCTAAGGGTAATATCTCACTTTTGGAATAGTTTATTCTTAGCCCTGAGAAAGTGCTAAAGGTGTCAAAGAGGTTTTGAATTGTCAGTGAATCCTCCCTCGGGCTGGAGGTGAATAGCAGGATATCATCGGCAAAGAGGGAAATGCGCAGTTCCTCCTTGCCAATCGATATTCCCTGCAAGGGGGCTGTCTGGATGATATATCTGGTCAATGGTCCCAGGGCTAAATTAAATAGTAGGGGGGATAGGGGGCGCCCCTGTCTTGTCCCTTTGCATAACCGAATAGGACCATATCTGTGCTGTTGGAGCGTCGTACATCTTTCGTAACAGGGATAGGATCCTACATTGCAGCCCCATCCTGTCCATGACCAAAAACAGCCATTCCAGGTTAACATTGTCGAATGCCTTTTCCGCGTCAAGAGTCACTATGGCATACTCCTGAGCGGGATGTGCTTTTGCTTGTTCCAGGGCCAGAATGACCCGTCTCAAGTTCATGACTGCTGTTCTACCCTGGAGCGGGATGTATTAGGCTGGGCAAAATCTCAGCCAGTCTGCCTGCTATAATTTTCGAAAAGATCTTGGCGTCCACATTTATAAGTGAGATAGGCCTCTATGAGCCAGGGCTGGTAGGATCCTTTCCCGGTTTGGGCAGGAGTTTAATGTACGCCTCTCTCCCCGTAGGGAAGTAGGCCCCTTCCCCCCACATGTGATTATACAGATCATGTAATGTTCCCGTTACCTTGTTGTTAAGTAGTTTAAAGAAGTCGGTCGTGAACCCATCTGGGCCAGACGCCTTGTACCCTGTCATGTTTTTAATAACCATTTCTATGTCCCCCCTTGGTAATATCTGCGTTAAGTGTTTGGAGTATTTCGTCTTCCACTGTGGGTAAGGTAACCTGTCCCAGAAAGTCCTCCGCTGCTCCCTTGTCCATGTCATCTTTGCTATAGAGAGATGTGAAATAGTCTTCAAGGGCGCTTATTGCCTTCGGGTCTGTGAGAAGTGAACCTGTTGGGTCTTGCAACATAAAAATATGTGTCAGGGAGTTCCTTCCATTAACCAATCTAGCTATCAATTTCCCTGCTTTATTCCCAAATTTATGGAAGGAAAGGTCCATGTATGAAGTTTGCATAACCTCATATCTGTCCGCCCACAAATCAAAGGTCAGTTTTGCCTGCTCCCAGCGTGTTTTTGTGTCCGGGCCTTGATCATTCAGTAGCTCCCTTTGCGCTAGTTGAACAGCCGCGCTGGACTCCTTGAATGCCTGGGTGTTTTTTTTTCTATAGTCGGACACATATGATATTATTCTGCCTCGCATGTAGGCTTTTCCTGCTTCCCAAAACAAGGAAGGGGTGTCTACATGTCAGGGGCCCGTCCATGGAAAGGGTACGGTGGATCTCAGCTGCGGTCCTAACTGTAGTTTATAGGCGGTTGTCAGGCTTTAATCCCAGGCGGCTCTCTCAATCACAAACGGAGAGTTTGGGATTTAGACATCATGAACCGCTAAATAATAATCAAATAACGGAAGCTGAAGTTGCTCAAGTAATATTAAAGTCATATTCCTCAATAGGCAATCACATCTAGGAAGTGTAATATAAATGGATATGGCAGTCTCTAAGTCAACCAGCAGAGGCAATTCACATTTAACAGCAAAGGTAGATTTGTATTGCAGTAGTAGAAGTTGATACCCTGAGGGCTCCACAAGGTGGCAGCGTAAGATCCAACACAAGTGCACAATAATCTTTAAGCAGATGCTTGCGGTTTGGTTGTTGAAGCAATTGGTCAGTTGAAGTGGAGTCCAGAGGAGGCTGGCTGCTGGGGTAAGAGTTGGGGTCCGGTTCGGAGTGGTTCCAGGGAAACGTGGAGAGGTTCCTGGGGTGTTTGGGCAATGATCCCAATAATCGAACACCCCACAGCATTCCCGGCAGGTTTAAATAACCCGCGGCCGTGACGTCACGCGGCCCGCGGCATACTTCCGCGTTCCAGCGTGGAACGCACAGTAGCTTGCGTCATGGGGGAGGAGGCCTGCGGCGGTCTCCCCGGCCAATGCATTCCAGCCTGGAACGCAATCAGGGAGAGCCGCGAACCCGAGGGACATTACACTACATGTTGGCTGTTATTTTCCGCGTAGCCCTGCCAGGACGAACTGAGAAAATTGCAAAAATCCTCATTAGTTTTAAGGTACCCCGGGAACCTCCACATAATGTTATTGGCTATCTGGGGGGGGTAACAGAGATATCTTTGGATATGGAGGCGTGGTCTGATATGACTATGTTGTATAATGCTGAGGTTTTCACCAATTGCATCAAGGGGTTCGTACAAAACAGGTAGTCTAGGTGCGCAAAGCAGTCATGCACCCTAGAGAAATGAGTGTAGTCCGCCTCCAAGGGATGCAGCACTCTCCACACATCGTGAAATCCCAGGTCCAGGGTCAGCTCTGATAGGGTGATAGGTGGCTGTGTGGCTTGGGAGGTATGCGGGGCTCTCTTCCTGTCCTCTACGGGATTCATGGTGCAGTTGAAGTTTCCCCTCACCAAGTGGTGTTTGGTGCTTTTTTTAGCAAGCCAAGAGGACAGCTGGGTGAAGTGTGATTTAGTCGGTGAGTTATGCATATAAATGTTGGAGATCGCCAACTCCAGTTCAAAATTTTCTAAATGGATCGTTAGCATCCGACCTTCGTCGTCAGTCTCGACCTTAACCACCCCGTAGGGGAGCCTCTTATGCAATAGAATCACCACCCCCATTCTACGGCCTTCTGAAGGGCACCCAAAAGCTTCACCGACCCAGAGTTTTTTAGTATGTTGCACATCCTCCGCCCTTAGGTGGGTCTCTTGTAGCAACGCTACATCCGCATCTAGGCGCTTAAGGTGCCTTAGGATCATGTTACGTTTGTGCGGGGAACGCATTCCCTTAACATTCCATGAGACTATTCTCATACAGGTTCTCTAGTTACATGACATGTACAGGCAATTTTAAACATTAATGTAGCTTTGGTGTGTGTGGGAATGCCTAGGGATAATGTACTCACCCGGTTAGGGTTACTGTCTGTTTTAACTCTCCTTGGTCCCTATTGCTGGAAATTATGGCCAATTTTTTGACAATTTCATGCTCCCAACTTTGTGGGAACAGTTTGGGGATGGTCCCTTCGTGTTCTAACATTTCTGCGCACCAGTGCACAAAGCAAAGTCCATAAAGACATGGATGAGCAAGTTTGGGGTGGAGGAACTTGATTGGCCTGCACAGAGTCCTGACCTCAACCCGATAGAACACCTTTTGGGATGAATTAGAGCGGAGACTGCAAGCTAGGCCTTCTCGTCCTACATCAGTACCTGACCTCACAAGTGCGCTTTTGAAAGAATGGTCAAACATTACCATAGACACACTCCTAAACCTTGTGAACAGCCTTCCCAAAAGAGTTAAGGCTGTTATACCAGCAAAGGGTGGGCCAACTCAATATTGAACCCCACGGACGAAGACTGGGAAGCCATTAAAGTTAATTTGCCTGTAAAGGCAGGTGTCCCAATACTTTTGGCAATATAGTGTACATGTATATGTATAACAAATGCATAAAACCGAATAAATGGCAGTAGTCTACGCAGCACACAGAATTGTAAACCAATGAACATTTTAAACAACGGTTCTACTGATTACCTTTCAAGGAGAAGGTCTGTGTACCTTTTTCAAGTAATTTTTAACAGTTGTTGGAAAATCTCTTTTGCTATAGCCTACAGCGCTAATCTTGCCTTCTGTGTTTGTTATGGACCAGAGTCAGTTCAGTCCTGTTTCTTGAACTTAATTAAAACCCTTGTTATGTGCCTTCCTCAGAGACCCTCCTTGCATTTCAATTAAATGGAGGGGGAAATTAAACAAACTAATCCCATCTGGAAGGGCATGAGTTAGGATCTGAAACCTTTCATACACCACAACATTAATTTAACTAGTGTTTAACATTGCTTTCCTACCCACACCATTAGCATCCTCTTTCCTTAAGACGCTTACTTCATCACTGTCTCAAAGACTGAATACTGCAAAAAGAAACTGGCCAAGTGTGAAATAATCTTAATTTTGTAATATAGCCAAATGCACATTATTTTTTGTAAGGTTCACTTTTGCCAGAGTAACATTGACATTAAGTGAAGTAAATGTTATCAAAGTCCTTTATCAGATGGTAACTAATTAAATTTGAAATTAGGTCACTTTTTAGTAGAAAGGTACTAGAGGTTGATTTCTAAACATGCTCAAATTTATTTTTCAAACATACCCTGACCAGAATACATACTTTTTCCGATATAAATGTTTTTATTGTTTTCAGCACCAAAACATCAGACGACAAGACAGTACATCTCAGTGTGCGGTGCGCAGACCTTAGCAATGACAGTATGACAAGCAGTGGTAGTATCTAGATACAAACTTCTATCATATGAAAGGCTGTCATCCAGTATTGAATTATCTCCCTGACCTAGCGATGTACTGTATGTGGTATATAGCGATCCAGGGGAAAAATCTTAACTTACATATACCAGAGATCAGCAACCTGGATAGTTACAACATACCACGTAGTAGAGACTACGTTGGAACAGAACGATTAGGAAGATATGCTACCCTAAGTGCTCTTAGGGGTATTATTGCTATGGAATATCGGAGAGTATTGATATTCAGACTGCTTCAAGGGAATTCTGTAGCCGGTCTGTGGAAGTAACAGGCTACGGCACCACTGAACACAGACAAGACAACATTGGTTGGGGAGGACGTACAGAGATAGGGGGGTCATCAGGTGGTGGGGGAGTAAGGTGTTAGAGAGGAGGGAAAGGGGGAAAGAAACAGGATGTCCGGACATTGCATTGGCGTTAATGAACTGTGTATTAGGCTGTTACGGTAGGTTAGATTAGATAGTGCACAGAAGGTGAGAGGTACCCAGTGCAAGGTATTTATCTATCCACGGGGTCCAGGTATTCTCAAATTTGGTCATCTTGTCGCTAAGTTGCGCAGTACGCTTTTCTTGAGCCATAACCCAATTAACATGATTGACTACCCTATTGAGACTCAGGGAAGATGTCAACCAGTTCTTTGCAATCTCTCGTTTGGCGGAGGTGCAGATATGCATGGAAAGGTCAAATTGTCTGCGGGATAGATTTTCTGGTCTGCAGTTGAGAAGTGCAAAGTGAGGGTCTTTAGATATCGGTATCGAGAACAGTGATGAAAGTATATTGAATATCTGGTCCCAAAAGTCAGAGGCTTGTGGGCAGCTCCACCAAAAGTGGGGAGGGTGAATCTCCGGGCTATGGACGGGATTGCCTGGGTGAGTTGCGGAGCCGTCTCAGAAGGCTACCTTCGTCATCAGCCGCGCGCATGCGCCCCCCAGAATACATACTTTTAAAGAGACACCGTCACCTTACCCATGCAAGTGACAACCAACCGGTTCATGCAATCCCAGACCGACTCAATTATGTTGAGATCAGGGCTCTGTGGGGGCCAAACCATCACTTCCAGGACTCCTTGTTCTTCTTTACCACTAATGACATTGGCTGTATTTTTGGGGTTGTTGTCCTGCTGCAGAATAAATTTGGGGCCAATCACACGCCTCCCTGATGGTATGGCATGATGGATAAGTATCTGCTTCTATTTCTCAGCATTGAGGACACCATTGATCCTGACCAAATCTCAAACTCCATTTTCAGAAATGCAGCCCCAGACTTGCATGGAACCTCCACCATGCTTCACTGTTGCCTGCACACACTCAACATTGTACTGCAGTGAACAAACTGCCTCTTGCTACAGCCAAATATTTAACATTTTGACTCATCAGTCCAGAGCACCTGCTGCCATTGTCCTGCACCCCAGCTCCTATGTTTTCATGCATAGTTGAGCCACTTAGCCTTGTTTCCCCGTCTGAATTATGGCTTTTTGGACGCAATTTTTCAATGAAGACCACTTCTGGCCACACTTCTCCGGACAGTAGATGCTAGATGATTTCCGCCAGTTCAGTGCTGATGGCACTGCTGGAAATCTTCCGATGCCAAAGTAAAAGTAAGCATGATGTGTCTTTCATCTGCTGCATAAGGTTTCCTTGGCTGACCACTGTGTCTATGATCCTCAACGTTGCCTGTCTCTTTGTTCTTCTTCAAAAGAGCTGGAACAACACATCTTGAAACCCCAGTCTGATTTGAATTCTTTGCCTAGGAGAAACCTTGCTGATGTAGTATAACTACCTTGTGTCTTGTTGCTGTGCTCAGTCTTGACATGGTGTATGTGTTGGTTATGTGTTTAGATGAAGCACTGAGATCCTAAGGAATGCTGATTTAAGTTTGACTTGCTTAGCAGAACATTACATCAGAATACAGCATTCTCCAGCATACAGAGCAAACCTTCTGTGTATATGATAGATAAGCAAGTACATACAGAATAGCATAGATTAGCATTGCAGTACAGTGCCATCTACAGCACAAAAGGCATTTGACATATCAATATGTTGTTGCATTTCCAAAAGTATGACTCTTCTACAACCTCACCTTAGTAGCACAGTTTGGCTGTTCCTCACCCAGTTTTAAGCCTCCTACACAGCTGTTTCTGTTTCAGTTAATTACTTTGTTTCAAGCTACCTATGAAATTGATGATCATTACCACCTGCTTGGTATAATTGGTTAATCATACACCTAACTCTAATCCGACAAAATCCCTGACTTTGTGCAAGTCTAAGAATTGATGCTGGTTTGAAGCCAAAGAGTAGTCAGACCAAATATTGATTTGATTTACTTTTTTCTTCTGTTCACTCACTTTGCATTTTGTAAATTGATTATATATATATATATATATATACACATATATATATATATAATCCGGACGATCCTCCGGTCTCCTGGTCCGGCCGCGGCTCCTCTGCCCCGCCCCCCTGCCTACTCTTAATTGCAGGCTGTGAGTCATACCCAGCCTGCTATTGGATATTGTAAAATGCAATAGCCAATAGCAAGCTGGGTTTTGCATCCGCCCACTGTCTGCTGTCAATCAGCATGGGGGGACATGATAGAGAACTTTCTCCTTCAGGCCCCTCCTCTGCTGATTGACAGCAGACAGTGGGCGGATGCAAAACCCAGCTTGCTATTGGCTATTGCATTTTACAATATCCAATAGCAGGCTGGCTATGGCTCCCAGCATTAAAATACAAAAAAAAAAGTTTAAAAAAATAAATTAAAAAGACAAACAAATTTACAAAAAGGAAAAAAAAAGTTAAATAAATAAAATTTTTAAATGCAAACAAATAATAAAACATAAAGTTTATAAAATAAATTTAAAAATAGAAAAAAACTTTTTTTGCTGTGTCATTTTAAATAAACACATTTTGTAATTATATTTTAATCTTCTGAACAACAGGCAGCAAAAGAACAGTGACTCTTCCCTATGCTATCCAAAACTAAAAACTAAAAAATTTTTGTTTGGCTGGAGTTACACTTAAAATATTTACCCGTTCCGACTTACATACAAATTCAACTTAAGTACAAAGTCCCTATCTTGTATGTAACCCGGGGACCGCCTGTATATATACATTATGTATGTAGCATGCAATGGGATGTATTTACAAACAATTTTCGGAACCAATAATCTGAATAGCATGTATGTTTGTTCTGTGAAAATGGAGGCAAAGACAAATGTTCGTAGCATATATTCTTTGCAGATTGAATTTAATATCAGGAATATGCTGGATGGAACTGGAAAAGCATAGGAAATAAGTATTTATTTTCAATGATCCTCAGTTCCATCTAGTGGCCATAATGTGGTGACATGAAGTTTAGAGTGTTTTCGCCCACATTGGCATGTACGAGCACCTGTTGTATTCTCCATAATATACAGCATAATGAATTAAATATCCAAAAGAGAGGTTAAGAACGTCTTAACAGCTGTATACACCAAGGAAAACACACACACTCACCAATAAAGTTTCTGAGAGACAGAAAAACTGTGAGGTGATTTAGTTTACCAGCAACTACCAAAAGCTGATACATTACTTTGACCTTTAAAGAGCAGTGGCATAGCAAACTTGGTTAACTCATATAAAGAAAGGTTGTAAATTACAGTGAAAACCATTTCTTACCAGCAAATCAAATTTCAAAGAAGCTACACTAGAGATATGGGTGCTGCTGCTATCCAACTCTTGAATGTGTCTGATAGAATGTCCCCTGCGGCTTGTTATTAACTGCTGCTATGTCTCCACTGTGTTCTGTAGTGACATAGCGGCCCACGGAAGGAACTGCAGGACACAGCAAAGGACATCTGACATGCCTGGAAATGTAGGATAGCAGCAACACCCATAGCCCATAGTGGAGAAGGGACTGGTCTTCCACCAGACAGGTAAGTATTAAACACATGTCCATTTACAGGAGGCCTTCAGTTCAAATGTTTAAACTATTGGCAGGGTCGATTTAATTTAAAAAAAAAACATTGTAGTATAAGAAATCACTATGTGTTATTTCGGTACCTTCCCCGTACAGGTCAATTTTCTACCATAGGTGCAAATCGTCAACCGTTTACCACGTATCAGAAAAAAACGTCAACCATTACCACATATCAGAAAAACCACAAGAACAAGCATAGTGCTCAAATACAATGGAACAGCCCAAACACAGCAACATTCATTGTCAGATGGCCACGGTTGTATTGATTTCGCCATCAATTTTTATCCAAGGTAAAAATGTTAGGGATGTGTCATTCACTCAAATATACTGCACTGAAATGAAATTCAGCAACATATATTTGATTTTTACTTAGCATCGCAAAGATGTTGTATTATATTTTTATGCTATGTGGGATTTCATAATTCAGTATCATCAGGTCAGAGATATTGAATTTATATGTCCGCTTTGACAAGCTTGCGCTGCTGTGAAGATCTTCTCATCAATATACCCTAGGGAAAAAGATACAATTTAAGCTCATAAAAGGAACATGCAGGGGACTGGTACATTTTATGGCCATAGCAATGAGAACAAGGTCTGCTCAGTCACAATAAGATTTCTGCCAGGCCTCCAACACTCCCTTTCTTCAGCAAGTAGGTGTGAGACATCAGCCTATAAATAAAGGCTTCCTTCAGAGGCTGCTGGCACTCTGTGCTACCTTCAGATTGAATATGTGATTTACTGACAGGGAGTGTAGCAATGAGTCTACCAGGACTATATATCCTGTGATTAATAAAGCTCATCTTTCCACTTCTCGACTCTATATCCTATGCACAGAAAATATGACCGATGAGTAGCCATAGAGTTGGTACATAAAGTGTTTTCCCATTGAACAAAAGGTTACACACTTATTTAAAACCAGACATTAATTTTGCTTGATTTATAATGAGAACCTGGGAACGTGTTGGCAAAATTGTGTTTATTAATGGATACGAGCAAAGAGTGCTAAGTAAACAGTAGAAGAACTTATATTATGACCTATAAGGCTTAGTCATCCAGGTATCTAAGTGTACAATAAAGATGCAGCTTGATGCCTTGTACTTCATCGATGGGTTGACATATAAAAACTATTTGCAGGACTCTAGGATTTTAATGCAGGTTTTCTTGTACACACAAGGAAAGTTAGGTTAAGTCACATTTCAGGGAAGATAGAGACAGGCCATCATTGTCCACCTAAGTGTACTGTAAGCACAGGTTAACGGTGTCATTTTTGTGCAATAGTTTCTCCCATTATAGTCATCCAGAAACTCCCAAAGCACAAGGACACCAGTGGGCTAGAAGCAAATAAACATCTGGTATTGTGGTATTTCCATTAATAGACCTGGAAATGTATTCAATTCAATTTTTTCAATGTATCATGTTAAATGCACATTTTAGATCTGAAAATTGACCGACCCCTCCCACCTCCACTCAAAGCAATTATATATTTTCTGAAAGCAGAGACCCTGAAGAATAAAATGATGGCAGTTGCCATTTTTTATGTTGCATAATATTAACAGGACTGTTAATCAAACCTGAATTTTTAGTAAAATATACATTCACATTAATTTTAGTAGACACAAACACAATGTAATACCCTTATATAAAAGATGAGGTTGTGTGGTGTAAATAGATACCAAGTGGCCAGCACAGTAGCCCAATGGTTAGCACTTCCTGGGGGTCCCTGGTTTGTATCCTGGTCCTGACACTATCTGCATGGAGTGTCTCTCTGTGCTTGTGTGGGTTTCCTCCAAAACGGCAAAAACATGCTGGTAGGTTAATTGGCTCCTGTCTAAAGTGGTCCTAGTATGAGCTAGAGACGTTATTGTAAGCTCCTTGACAGCAGGAACTGATGTGAATGTGCAGTATGTAAAGGGCTGTGTAAATTGCTGGTGCTATATAAATACTATAAATAAAACAAACATGTCCAGCTTTAAAACTGTGTGCACTTGTGAAATTGCAAAAAACGTTGGTACCCAAAACTGGTTACCATAGCAATTGCAGATTATCAATTGTTAGCCTTGAATGATGGCCCTAAAATTATTGTTCTCATGTGTTTGTTTGTTTGGCACAAGTTACCTTTTCATACATAGGTGTTCCTGGGTGGGGGGGGCGGGGGCGCGTCAATTATTATTTT
>NW_017306602.1:240118-265691 GCF_000935625.1 Nanorana parkeri
GGGGGCACGCATTTACATTTGTACTTGCCTGTACCTGGAGGCAGGGAGGCTTTAAAAAATATATTGGGTTTTTCTTTTATTGATTTGATTTATTTAACTTTTTAAAACCTTTTTATACCTAACTTTATTGCTATCACATAGGGGGCTGACAAGTCACTTATTGTAAGTCTGTGCATACTAGCACATTATGGCTGAAAGCTCCAGGCACTCCCGCCACCTTTCTTTCGTTAAGCATTTTTACATTGGAACCTGCAAAACATTGCAACCTCAATAAGTGTATCTTGGGTGTATTGCACAGTTTCCTGAAGACTCTCCCCCAGGTCCATACAGAGGTACAGACCTACTGGTATAGGGGTTGAGGGAGTAATCAATTACAGGTGAAACTCGAATAATTAGAATATCGTGCAAAGTTCATTTATTTCACTAATGCAACTTAAAAGGTGAAACTAATATATGAGATAGACTCATTACATGCAAAGCAAGATAATTCAAGCCGTGATTTGTCATAATTGTGATGATTATGGCTTACAGCTCATGAAAACAGCCAGAGACCCCAAATCCACAACCGCAAAAAAGTAGATTATTACATGCAATCAAAAAAACAAGGATTGTACATAGAACAATATCGGACCTCTGAAAAGTACAAGCATGCATATGTACTCAGTACTTGGTTTGGGCCCCTTTTGCAGCACTTACTGCAATTACTTTTGCATGATATTCTAATTATTCGAGTTTCACCTGTAATTACAAATGTAGTGAAGTCACTGCACTTGTGATCCCTTGTTATCTATGTGTCCCTCTGCAGTGGTGGAAGATGGGACTCACAGATCTATGCAAATGGATCGATAAAGGGATGACATGGCAGTGTGGGCAGGTCATTAAATTTAAAACTAAACAGTTGTGTGCAGGGAGTAGAACCACACAATTCAGGTAAGTGGAAGGGCAGAGGCGTCCCGAGGCTGGGTGACACCCACAGCGGTGACCGAGTGTCACCCCGCCGAGGCGTCACCACGCGCATGCGCGATGACGTCATCCTGCACGCGCGGCAGTATTCTGATACCTACCGGCGGCCATCTTGGTGATGGACACCGGCAGAGAGAGGAGGGGACAGTCACCCAGCGGGATAAGGTATGCCGCCGGGTCCGCTCCTCTCTCCTGATACTGTCTTTTCAGAGGGGGGTGACACCAAAATGACTGTGAGTCATTTTGGTGTCACCACTCCAATGGTGTCACCCCCTTGTGACGCCACTGTGGAGGGGTAATTTGAGGATGGGGGGTTGGGGAATGTGACCATGTAAATATGGGTGTAACATAAAACATGGTCAGAAAGGTGGACTTTAAAGCTGAACTCCAAGTAGATAAAAAGGCACACATTAATGCAGATCTGTAATAATCTATCCATCAATTATTAACTGTTTTAAATGCAGTCAGTTTATGTACCTCCGTATGACTTGGTATTCATCTCTTGCGGTCTACTGTACAGGAGAGCTCACAGAGTGGGAGGGAGAAGCAACACAAAGAGCAAGTCAGTTGTGTTGCAGTGCAAGGAATATGCTGATAGATGGGGAAAGCAGAGTAAAAGAGAGATGAGTTTATAACGGTCCTTCTCCTTCTTTTACTCTCCAATCAAAGGGTTAAGGTGGGGAAGAAACATGTAAGTGAAAGTGAGACTGCAGCATAGAAATATCAGGTCCTCTCCCCTGCCAGACAGCGCTGAGTTGTTTGGTAGAGCTGTGTAAGTCTCAGAACTGGATGGGCAGAAAGACAATTCCTCTCGCAGGTTTAAGGAAGAACATGTGGTAGCATACCTCAGCCATAAACTAACGCCTACAAAATGGATGGCTCAGAACAAAGAGAACAATGCAAAGGTCACAAGATTGTTTCTTACTCTGCAAGACATTACATTTTATGGTGAGGGGATCCAGGGTTTATGACTGATGTGGAGAAAACTTTTTTTTTTGCTTTCTCAGAATCTTGGTAAGCTCTGTTTAGGGTCCTGGAACCTAGGTCAACATCTTACCTGGTAATCAGACCTTATCCTTAGTCTGGGCTATCCATAGGCTTTTATAGATATGAGCTGAATGATACAAAGTTACATAGTTACATAGTATTTGAGGTTTAAAAAAGGCACAGGTCCATCAAGTTCAACCTTTGTGTGTATGTGTGTTTGTGTGTTTTGTGCGTGCGTGCGTGTATATAAGAGTCCCTGTGTGGTATAGTATTTAAGTGCACCCGTATCCCTGTATGTTATGGTCTCTTAGGATCGATTTTTGAACAAATCAATATTCTTTGCAGATACCACTGCTTGTGGCAGAGTTCCAAAATGTAACCGCTCTAACTGAGAAGAAGCCTCTACACCTCTATCCCACCTCTACCTAACCACTGAACCATCACATTCTCAAATAATTCATCCCCACACAGCTACCTCCTCATGTATCATTGCCCCCTCCTCTTTTAGATTGTAAGCCCTCAGGGGCAGGGCCCTCCTTACCATCTTGTCTTGAATTGTATTGTGGTTGTAATGTCTTCCTTATATTGTAAAGCGCTGCGCAAACTGTTGGCGCTATATAAATACTATGTAATATGGCTAATACACCCTTTGTGGATAAATCTTTTCTCTACCAATTTTTTTTTAGGTGGTGTCCTTGTTATGGAGTTTACAGTAAAAATTTTAATCGCTGATCTTGCCATCACCAATGAACATTTTGTACATCAAAATCATGTTCCCTCTTATATCCTCACTTCCACCATGAACAAGTTTAAATTTAGCAACCTTATCTCATACCTTTGATCCTCCAGCCCCTTAATTAGCTTAGTTGCTCTTCTTCAGATCTTTTCCAGCTCAAGGACATCTTTTCCATGGACTGGTGACTAAAACGTAACCGTATATTCAAGATGAGGCTAAACCAGTGATCTATAAAGTGGCAAAAGTATTGCTTTGTCTCTACAGTACATCCCTTTTTAATACAAGACAGTACTCTGCTCGCTTTGTTTTACTGATGCTTAGGGCTCTCGTTGTTTCTGACTCTGCTGTGGGAGCCTACTGATGAGTGAAAAGGCTGAGTGCTTACAGAACACTAAAAGGTACTGGCACTGCCTGTTTGTTTTGAGAAACCTATTAGGTGCACTCTGACCTGAGTTTAGTTAGTGGCTCAAAGGAGCAGATGTTTTGTTTGTGTTATGCTACGGACTTGCTGTACAAAGCTCTCCTGCCTTGAATCTGTGTTTGTTTGCTGACTTGCTGAATAAAAATGCAGGACAAACCTGCTTGGACTGTTTCTGGGTGTACATAGTTTACTGCTCGAACATTTTTTCACAAGTAGTGGTTCTAGGGATAATAGCTTTAAAGCCTATGTCCAGGCAAATAGCTAAACACAGTTACCACTGATTTATTTGCCAAAAATGAGCAATCCTTTTTAGACAGCTTTTGACCCAGGATTCTTGTTATCAACCCACCTCTATTGATTGGACACAATGTGGTTACCACTTTGCTGACTTTTCTCTCTCCTCCTGTCAGCAAACTTCCAGTGTTTGACAGAGATGTGCAATGTATTAGGGTCCTGCTTACTAACAGTTCTTGTACACTGTCCAATGAGCACAATAACAGAGGAAGGGTGTTCTGAAGAAATATTGCTTAGCTGTAGAGGAGAAAAGTGTCTAAGTCCTGCATTGTTAGGGATTGCAGAAAGCTAATTTAAAGACATTTTCAGGTACTTATTTTTCTTGTATTTAAATATCCATTATTGTGAAAAAGAGGGGTTTCCTATCACCCCCTATGCAGTTAGGTTTTGAAAAAGTTGGGTATCCCTGAAGGTTTCTGCAATGGATATTGAGTTGCATTGTTGATCCAAAATCTTGTGGATACTATGTTTGTTATCATGCCTAAGTGTACCAGTTTCTTGTACGGACTTTTGTCACACCTGCTGTATGCGACCCTTGGGGGATCTTTTTAAATAATTTATTTAAAAAAAGGAGGGATTGACACAAATGACTGGACTTTATTTTGCAAGTGAATCTCCAGCTTTCCGCCTTTCTAAAAAGCACATGTCCAGTACAAATGAACAACTCCTAGCTGACCCTCCATACATTTTCTGGCACATAAGCGCTCCATAAAACGTAAATACTGTAAATTTTATCAGAGGTGTATCAACAGAAAATTGTATCTATAGCAAACACTGAAATTGCGCCCCTTTCCAAAAACTGACACCCATAACTTTACCATTATATCAACTCACAAATACAAGTCAAACCCGCATCAGAGTCTCTATCCTTACATCAGACTCCCCAGAGTCCCCCTTATATCAGAGTCATCAGAGCCCCAATACATCAGAGTCCCCAGGGTTCTCCCTTACAGCAGAGCCCCCAGGGTTACCCCTTACATCAGAGTCCCCAGGGTTCTGCCTTACATCAGAGTTCTCAGAGTCTACACTTACATCAGAGTCTCCAGGGCTCCCCTTGCATCAGAGTCCCCCCTTGCATCAGAGTCCACAGAGTCCCCCTTGCATCAGAGTCCCCAGAGTCCCCCCTTACATTAGAGTCCCCTGGGTTTCCCCTTACATCAGAGTCCCCAGGGTTCTGCCTTACATCAGAGTTCTCAGAGTCCTCACTTACATCAGAGTCTCCAGAGTCCCCCCTTACAGCAGAGTTCCCAGGATTTCTCCTTACATCAGAGTCCCCAGGGTTGCCCCTTACATCAGAGTCCCCAGAAGCCCCCCTTACATTAGAGCCCCCTGGGTTTCCCCTTACATCAGAGTCCCCTGGGTTTCCCCTTACATCAGAGTCCCCAGGGTTTTGCCTTACATCAGAGTCCCCAGAGTCCTCCCCTACATCAGAGACCCCAGAGGTCCTCTTACATCAGAGCCCCCCTTACATCAGAGTACATTATGGAAGCTTTTTTACTGGTTCAGGCCTGCTTAGCTATGACCCGCCTCTGCAGAGTAATTACCTCACACAGCACTTTTCTTGCAAAAAGCATTGTAGATGTGATGTTAGTGACAGCAGGTGAAAATTTGTTGGTCAGTTGTGATGCTTTATGTCTGATGTACATAATTCCCGTCCCTCCCTCTGGTTTACATTTTGTTCATTTGATTCTGTTTGTTTTCTCATTTGGAGATCTCTGCTGATCACCAATATCACATTGACAATGTCCTAGCAACCAACTACCAGCAGCATCATTTAACGTGCTGTAATCATTCATCTCCCTGCTGCTGGTGGTTGGTTGCTAGGAGGCTGGGCAGTCCTAGCAACAAAACGGCAGCAGCGGTGTTTGACCCACAGAGCTGCACCCCCGCTTCAAGTGGCACCCAGGGCATGTGCCATATCCTGGATATGCCACTGTATTGTATATATATCAATGTGTGGGTCTAAGCATGTTGGTCCCCAAATTGGGAAACCCTCAAAAAAAATTAAATCTTTTATTTTATAGAGTGGTAAAGATGTTATCATTCTTCTGAGGCTTTAGTATTAAGGCTATATTTATTTCATAAAATATAATACATGATATTGTACTATCATATGGCTTAAATCTAGATTTCTCTCTGATGGAAAATTTTACACCTGTCATTCTCTGGTTTGGAAATTTAAGAAGACATGTTTACAATGTCACTTGATGGTGCATCTTTTATAATAACACACTACTTTTATTTTATGCAGTTTGCATTATTTATAGTTTGGCACTGAATGTAAAGTCGAACCAAAGCTGATGAGATACAGGTGTGTTTAATTGAAGGGAAATAATATCTTGTCTCAGAAATACAATAGAAATAAGTATTTATCAATTTTGATTCTACAAAATTACATCTGAATAATCAATTAGTAATATTTCCTGCAAGAAAATTACTAGCCAGCTTTGGATACCAACCCCCTGAGCAACCTCTAAGTTACTTCAAGGTCTAACATGTCCCCAATGCCTAGCAAAGTGTGCCCATTCCTTGAACAGCTTTTCTTGTCTAAATGTAAATGTAAAACAATGTAAATGTATTTTTGCTGTCTAAATATACATGTACTTACTTATGTGGATTAGGTAGTATTTATAATATTTGAGTATAAACAATATTTTAAGTTGCCATGGTTCGGAGAGCCTATGGCAGAGCAGCGGCAGTGAAAAGTGATGGTGAGAGTATGCAAGGGTAAAATTGGGTTTGGTGGGTGGTGCATACAGGAGAGCAATGACTATGAAAAATTGGCAGGGCCAGGAGGACAGCAGTAACTGTAGAAGAGGAAAGGACCAGTGCAGAGAAATAGATGTAAAGACCGGCAGGGGTAGAGCTCACGGAGAAAACAAATGCCCATTAAAAGGTGGTGGGAGAATATTCTTCAAGTGCATTGGCCATGAAACTGTAAGATGAAAAGCTGTGCAAGCCAGCAGTTGAGAAGAGTAGTGGCTGTGGAAAAGTGTGTGTGTGTGGATGGGTGGGGTTTGGGGGACAGTAACCATAGCAGTGGACGGGTGGGAGAGGAGCCGTAAAGGACTGGCTCTTGAGTAGGGAGCATGGTGGAGAGCAGAGGCAGTGGAGCGTGGTGGTGGAGAGGACTGCAGTGGCATGTCCAAAAGAAAAGTCTCAACCTGGATTAACAAATAGGTAAGAGCCTTCAGTTAGTCAGGTCGAGGTTCAGCAATTTGTGCGCAAAAAATTAGTTCAGCTGCCTAACTGAATATACGGAATGACCAGGTTTTTTCCCATTAATGGATTTTTTCTTCCCTGATGGCATGGGCATATTCCAAAAACACAGTGCCAGGATTCATCAGGCTTAAATTGTGAAAGTGTAGTTCAGGGAGCATGAGACATCATTTTCACACATGGATTGGCCACCACAGAGTCCAGACCTTAACCCCATTGAGAATCTTTGGGATTTGCTGGAGAAGACTTTATGCAGTGGTCTGACTCTCCCATCATCACTATAAGATATTGGTGAAAAATGAATGCAACTCTGGACAGAAATAAATGTTGTGATATTGCATAAGCTTTTCAAAACCATGCCATGGCAAATGTGTGCCATAATCAAAGCTAAAGGTGGTCCAATTAAATATTAGAGTGTGTGTATTTTTAAATAGGCAGTGCATATATTATAGGGAGCTCATCAATATATAAAAAAGGTTCACTTAGAGGTCATTTATAGCAAGTGCGTACACCTTACCACTCAGGCTGGCCAGCCAGCAATAGTTGTATATAATGTTCAGTAATTTAAGCAAAGTCTATTTAAAAAAAAAAAAATCAAAAACGGTTTAATGTTTTTGGTAAAGCCTTTGCTGACAAAAAATGAAATGTAATGGAAATGAACAGCCTTGCAGGAACAATCAATATAGTAAGAAATCAGCTTTTCAGCAGCTGGAAGGATTTCTATAATTTTCAACAAGTATATATGAAAGAATAAAACAACACAATCACTAAGAGAAACAATGATTTACTATTTCCAGCTACTGCAATTTCAGCTGACTTCTACAAGTTCATAAAGTACATTAGGTTGCTCGTGGAACATTCTCATCTACAACAGTGTCACAAAGAAAAGTGATTTTTCGACAGCAATGGCCACTGGCTTTTTTTCTGGAGGTTATTGTCATTTCAGTACGCTCCATTAGCACTTAAAAAAGTCTTGGAGCTCATCGATTTGCCCTGGGCTGACAATATAAAAAAAGTGAGTGAAGCTTATCATTGATTTATTACCTGAGAATGTATGTATATTGTTGAAGACCCTGCTCAGAAAATAATACTGTTTGAACAGACTGCTAATGCTTTAAAGCAGTGGTTCTCAACCTGTGTAACCTCGGGACCCACATTTTTCCTTGGTCATTAAGTTGTGACCCAAAAATTATTTCATTTCTGAAACATTTTTATTTATTACACAAAACAACGTGTGCAGTATTCAGCAACGTATATATGCACATTTTAAACATTATTGGGGCTATGGAATTGTATTGTGGGGGGTATGTGGGGGTTTGGAGCTTTAGTAGGGGCAGTATTGCAGGCAGTGGCGTCATAAGGGATGTGTGGCCCACACAGATACCATCAGAGGGGGTGACACCATAATAACTGACAGGAACCACATGCAGTCCCTTTATCAGGCATAACAATGTGACACATGGTCACATTTTTGGTGAAATATACAAAATGCAGTTGCATCGAGTAAATAGACACCAAACATGTCAAGTGTTAAAATTGCATGCACCTCAGCAATGGCGAAAAACTATGCTTCACAACTAGGGATGTCCCGATGCCACTTTTTCAGGCCCAAGTACAAGTACATCCCCTCATGTACTTGCAGATACCAATTACCGATACTTTTTCTTAAAGGGACAGGTGACTTTAAATGATCCATAGTACAACTACATGTTATGTACTATGGGTCATGGTTTAACCTATTCATGTTAGTAGTGGAGAATTGTAACTCTATTGCTGGAGTGTAGTGGAGGTGTGTGCTGTATATATGTACTACATATACATTACACACGTCCAGTACACTATAGCAATAGATTTACAGCCAGCCCCATCCCAGCTTCCCTTACTCACAGTTTCCCTCCGATCCCCGTAGCCTCACGCGGTGCCTCTTGTAGTCGGCGCTGGGCAGGATCGCTGCATCGCATCTCGGTGCTCAGCTTGTGGGAGGCGCTCACAATTCTGCCCTGCTAACATGAATAGGTTAAATCATGATCCATAATACATAAAAAAAAAAGTCTCCGGCCACCTAAATTAGGACCCGGAGACTGCCAGATGACCCCGCTCGGAGCGCCGCCCACCGGAGCAGCAGCAGTGTCTAAGCTCGTGTCTATTACCCTCCCAATTTTAGTATCACCAGCAAACACAAAAGCATGGCTATTAACACCCACCTCAATATCATTAATGAACAGGTTAAACAGTATTGGGCCTAGCACAGAACCTTGGGGCAGGCCACTCTCCACCTTAGACCAATTTGAAAAATAGACATTTGTCAATACTCTCGGGACACGTTCCTGTAGCCAGTTCTCTATCCATGTTGTGCTGCCACAATAATTGTATAAAATGACACAATCCATAGTCACAGTTAATAAATCATACTAATGTGGAATGAGCCATATATTGTGAGCAGTATTATAGCTAATTCATGTGCTGCCATCTTGTGGTCATTCTGAATATTGCATGATTTATGTGTTCCCTCCCAGCTATGATGTGTTTCCCCTTTTGTGTAATGTACCGCCCTTCTTCTCCTTTAGTCGTTTTAGTGTCATGGCTACTTGTAACAGGACCACATGCACATACTAGCCTGGAAACATTATCCTCATTGACCTTCAAATGCCATCTATTCATTCATCTGCTGTATCCTGTTGTCTGCTGTAACCTGCTGCACATAATAAAGCACTTTGTGAATGAAAAGGTATTTGGTGAGTTCAGCAATCTGACAAGGATTGTCCGCAGTGATTATATCTGCTTATATAGACCAGGTATAGATGTCAACAATCAGAGTGAGAATACATGTACACACCATTTCATCTATGCCCATAGATTTCAGCTTGTGTATTAAAGGAGAACTATGCGGTTAAGGCTTTTCCCCATAGTTCTCCTTAGGGTAACGGGAGGACATGTGGTACCGTGTCAATTGCTTTGGCAAAATCCAGTTACACCACCGCAACCGGCCTTCCTCTATCCAGCTCTCTACTCACCTCTTCGTAGAATGTTAGTAGGTTGGACTGACAAGAACGGTCCTTCATAAATCCATGCTGATTATCATGTATTATACCATTGTCATGAACAAAATCCACTAAATAGTCCTTTATCATTCCCTATAACAGTTTTCATACTATTAATGTTATCCTAGGGTGCAGGTTTTCTGTTCCTAATGATTTATTCACTTTAAGTTTTTCAAGCCTTTGTTGAACCTTATGCACCAAGCTACTCACATTCTTATCTCCATTAATCCCATCTTTTTCTTGAGTGTAGGAGAAAAATTGATTTAATACCTCAGCCTTCTCCCTGTCATTTATGAATAATCTCCTGTTCTCATCTTTTATTGGGCCTACCTGCTCTTTTCTTACTTTTTACTGTTTATATATTGGAAGACATTTTTGGGGTTCTTCTTACAGACTGTAGCCATCTGTTTTTCGTAATCTATTTTAGCTGCTCGGATTTCCCATTTACACCTCTTATTGCATTCCTTGTAGCTTTGGAATGCCAATGCAGTCCCCTCCATCTTATATTTTTTAAATTATTATTATACAGGATTTATATAGCGCCAATAGTTTGCACAGCGCTTTACAAAGTATGCACTTGGTTATACCATTGTGCAATGTATTCTTAAAACAATCCCACTTCTCGTCAGTGTTCATTGTTAGAAATAATTTGTCCCATTTGTTGTCATACACTAGATGACGCAGCTTTTCGAAGTTTGCCTTTTTTTAAATTTAGCATTCTTGTCAAACCAACACACATTACCGTACCCAATATTAAAAGTAATCCCCCTGTCATCACTGTTACCCAATGTATTCCTAATCGCTATGCCTGCAACTAGGTCTGCATTATTTGAAATGAGTATAGCATTCTTTCAGGTTGGGATATCAACCATCTGATCCATGAAATTTTCCCACAACTGGTTTAGGAAATGGCCAGCCTTTATTGAATAAGCGGTTCCATTTGGCAAATCCATGTCCAGATAATTGAAAATGTGGGTGAGCCTCCTCCTATTTCTATAAATTTGAGGGTTTATAACACACACCTACAATTAGTTTATGACTAACTTCAGTCTTATCTAGTTCTAGCCACAAAGACTCAACACCATCGCAACTCTGTCGTGAGGTCATCTCGTACAGTATGTACACAGTTAGATTGTTTTTCACATACATACATACCCCTTCTACCAACCCTGTCCCTCCTAAACAGGTAGTACCCTTACACATTAGTTGCTCAGTCATGGGAGCTGTCTAGCCAAGTTTCTGTTTTTCCCACTATATTGAAGTCCTCTTCGAGGAGCATAAGTTCAAGCTCCTCTAATTTGTTTGCTAGACTTCTAGCATTCGTGTACATTCATTTTACTTTGGTGCTAGTGGTTTGAGTTTTATTATTGCTGATTCCTGAAGTGCACCTACATTCTCTATCTGGCCTCGGTGCGGTCGATACATTACTAATTAGATTGACTGGAGTGAACCCTCTGCCCCCCCCTTATATTACAGCCCTCTATATTATTTGCCCATGTAGCTACTTGCTCTCTGTTTATTATTCCCATTTTGATTCCCCCCCCCCCATATTCTAGTTTAAAAGCTCCTCCAGTTGATAACCATTTTCTCCACCAGACGTGCTGCACCTTCCGCATTTGGATCCAGCCCATCCCTGGTGTAGAGCCAGTAACCAACTAGCCCAGACAGCCCAGTTCTCCATGAACCCAAAGCCCTCTTTCTAACACCAGTTACGCAGCCATTTATTCAGTTCTTTTAAATCCTTCTCCCTCTCTGGAGTGGCTCTTGGCACGGGCAGTAATTCATAAAATACTACCTTGGAGGTCCTTTTCTATAACCAAGCACCTAAGTCTTTGAAATAGTTTTTTAGGACACTCCATCTGCCTCTAATTTTGTCATGGGTACCTATGTGTACCATGACAGCTGGGTCATGCTCAACCCCGTCCATCCGTTCCGCATTGTATCGAACACGAGCTCCCGGTAAGCAATAAACTGTTCGACGCTCACGGTCCCGGTGACAGATTACCCTGTCTGTCCTTCTGATAATAGAGTCATAGTCACATAGCTAGTCATCAAGTTCAAACTAGAGAGATATGACCAAAAAAAAAAAAAGAAGAAAAGCCTAAACAGAACACTTTGCCCACAATTACCCAATGTTGATCCAGAGGAAGGCAAAAAAAACCCTATAAAGCACGGTTCAATTTGCTCCAACAGGGGAAAAAATTCCTTCCTGATCCCATAAGGCAATCGGATATTCCCTGGATCAACAATCTCTGTTGCTTACTATACCTATAAGAACTCAATACCCAGTAATATTCTGTGCATTTAGGAATACATCCAGTTTTTGTTTAAAACAATTAACTGAGCTAGCTAGAACTAGCACCTGGGGGAGTCTATTCCACATTTTCACAGCTCTAACTGTGAAGAATCCTTTCTGTATGCAAAGGTTAAACCTCTTTTCCTCCAGACGCAAAGAGTGCCCCCTTGTCCTTTGCAGTGACCTTAAAGTGAAAAAAATTTGGCACCAAGCTCACTATATGGTCCATTTATGTATTTATACATGGTGATCATGTCCCCCCTTAATCACCTCTTCTCCAGAGAGAACAAATTCAGGTCAGTTAATCTTTCCCCATAGCTGAGCTCCTCCATGCCCCTTATGAGTTTAGTCACCCTTTGCTGCACTTTCTCCAGTTCCACAGCATCCTTTTTGTGAACTGGTGCCCAAAACTGCATATTCCAGATGAGGTCTTACTAATGCTTTGTAGACGGGCAGGATTATGTCTCTATCTCTGGAGTTCCCCATCACCAATATCTGTCTCTCCTTTTCATCCTTCCTTGCAGATAGGGAAAGTGTCCTGCTCCAGCAATGCCACCCCTGAACTAATATCCCCAACATCATGCAACCGGGCATATTTATTGGTGTGTACCAATTCAGGACTAGCTTCACTTGCACTCTTCCCTCTAGCCCGCGTTCTAATGGTAACCCAGCTACCCACCTTGGGATCCTGCACCTCCATATCCCCCTCCTCCTCTATACCGCCCTCCACCAGAACCTGATGAGTCAGATCCAAACTCTTTTCTATGTTGTTTATGCTCTGCAGTGTTGACAGTTGATTGTTCAGATCCAGAATCTGGGCTTCCAAACAAACAACTAGCTCACACCTAGCGCAACAATACTTGCCCTCAAGCACATGGTTAAGAAACGGCCAAAAGATTTTGGCCGACAGATGGCTCTTTCAGCATTTTGCCCAAAGTGCCATTTTTGGCCGATATGTTTCAGCAGACAAAATTTCGGTGCATCCCTAGAAATAAAATGAAATGCAAAGAATACAAAGCCTGTGATTATCTAGGGAGGGATGGGATATGGAAACCTATATTAAGGCCCTGCCCACTATGAAGGATATTGAATCCTGCTTTTCACGCTTTGAATCTACCTATAAAAAGGAAATGTCCACCTTAAAAAGGAACTAAAGCTCCAGACTGGAAGATATTGAGCAAACTTCATCTGAAATGGGGTCCAGACTACAATTACAGGATACCACTTTGCAAGAACACACAGTGTTGCTGCACCAATTGATATATCAGCAAGATGACCAGGAGAACAGGAACAGATGCAATAACGTCTGCATCAGGGGCCTGCCCGAGTCTGTTGAATCCAAAGACCTGGAATCTGCTGCGATTGCGCTCTTTAACCAGCTCCTGAATAAACCTAAGGACTCCCCTATAGAGGTGGACAGGATCCATAGAGCACTGGGAGCTAAGCGCCCGGACCCATCCAGCCCCAGGGATGTCATATGCAGGATTCACTTCTTCAAGCTTAAAGATGACATCATGAGAGCAGCCCGCACTCAAGACGCCATTATGTTCAATGACACCCCAATACTGCTCTTGCCGGATCTCTTCGGGGGACACACTCACCTTGTGCAGGGCTCTGCGTCCTCTACTCGACTTGCTCCGCCACCATCAAATACCGATGGGGTTTCCCTTTTCAACTCATTGTGATGCATGAGAGCAAATCGGCTGTCTTTCGCTCCCTAGGCGACCTTCCATCCTTCTTGGGCAATCTGGAGCTCCCTCAAGTTTCTCTCCCGGACTGGCCGCTCAAGCCAACCCTGCCCGGCTTTGTGGCGCCCTCCCCCTGGCTACAGAAATCGAGAAAGGCTGCCGGGCGTGCGGAGACCTCGTCTTCCTCAAACACCTGACTCTGGATCATCTCAACCCCATGTTGCTCCATTTTCTGTAACACCGAAGGGACACTCTTTTGTGGCGGTTGAGTGGCTCCTGCCGCTCACTGATTGATGTCCTATGGCCCACCTGAAAAGTTGCCGGTGGTTGCTAACCACGAATGCTGCTGTCGTTTATACTGTTATATGCTGTTTTTACCATAGTTTAATTAGTACATACTGTTAAATGTGCCCTTTTTGATACTTTTATAGGTAGCCTTTAGCTACTGCGTTTATACTGGATTCATATGCCCTGGAGCGGGAGCCGCTCCGTGAGCCTACCATGTTACCCCCACTTAGGCCGTCAGTGAGTGCATTCGCTGACCTTTCGTACATTGGTAGTGCTGTCTGGACCATACATTGGTTCACCGAGATGCTATTCTGTCTCAACGCCACTAGATGGCGGAAAGGTACCTCTCTCCTTTTTTCTTTCTCTTTCCTCTTCTCTTCCCTCTTCTGTCTCCCTGTCTCTTCCTTCATAGTTCCCTCCCTCTCCCCTCCCCTCCCTACCCTGGGGGATGACCAAGGTGGCACGAGAGTAACCTTTAGACCCCCATGATGGCTAATACTCATATAGCCCTGGCTACCCTCAATGTGAGGGGCTTTAACACTCCTCAGAAACGTAGCCAAGTACTATACCATTTCCATAAACACAAGGTGGGTGTCTTGTTCTTGCAGGAAACTCACTTCCGCAGCGATGCCATTCCAGGAATACCGTCTAAGTTCTATTCTGAATGGTATCATAGCACTAACTCCAGTGCACGCTCCAAGGGTGTCTCTATAGCCTTCCATAAGACTCTGCACCTGGAGATCCTGCAACAGCATACAGACCCACACGGTAGATTTCTATTCCTGAAGGTAAAACTTTTTGGTCGTGTTTACACCCTGGCTAATGTCTATTTTCCCAACCAGGACCAACTGAACTTCCTTGCACTCCTGGTCAAAGCTCTGGAGAATTTCGGATGTCCCAACCTGATCCTGGGAGGAGACTTCAACCTTACGATTGTGCCCTGTTTGGACTCCTCTTCTGGTAAGTCCCCTCTCTCTCACACATCCCTAACTAAATTTAGAAATCTGCTATACAGGCTCAGACTGGTTGATGTGTGGCGAGCCCTTCATGCCTCTGAGAAGGATTATACATATTTCTCCCCGGCTCACAATACATACAGTAGATTAGACTATTTTTTCCTCGCACAGCACTTGCTAGATTCAACCCCTTCCGCCCACACTGGTTTACGTCTCTGGTCTGATCATGCCCCCGTCTTCCTAAATCTGGGAGTCCCAGGTGTCAGCCATACCTGTAACTCGTGGCGCCTGAACGACAATTTATTGAACTGCCCCCTGTGCCTAGAAGAGATCAAGACATCGGTGCACAATTTTGTCTCTGACCATCTCTGTGATACCACATACCCGCTGACCCAATGGGAGGCTCTCAAATGTGTGGTACGAGGCATTTTCATCAAACATGGATCACGCCTCAAGAAGACCAGAACCACACGCGTCACTGAGCTCTTGGCCTCTATTGCGGCACTTGAGGGGGTTCATAAGTCTACCCAGCTGGACACCACCTTTGTGAAACTTTCTAACGCTAGCCGGGAGCTGTTGTCTATTCTTGACACCAGATCTTCCAACGCAAGAGATAGGGCCTATAAGCTGAGGTACGAATATGCTAACAAATGCGGCCGACACCTGGCGAGAACGTTACACCCCCGCCCCCCACACGCCTTTATCCCATTTATAATGGACCGCAAATCTACCAAAATTCAATCTACGATGGGTATTGCAGGTGAATTCCGTCAATACTATGCCAGCCTATACAACCTCCCTGCTCCCCTTTCCTCCCCACCGACCGGACAAACCCCCTGCTTCACGGAGCAATACATTGCACACATGGCTCTGCCGACCATTGATCATACTGAGTTGCAGGGGCTGGAGTATCCGTTCTCCCACTCCGAGGAAGAAGCGGTTATCCGGGCTCTCAAAACGGGGAAATGTGCTGGTCCGGATGGCTACTCACCCCGATTCTATAAAAATCCTCTCTGACTTACTGTCCCCAATTCTGACCCGCACCTTTAACTCAGTTGACGACTCTCACCCCTTTCCCTCTACCATGCTAGCGGCTAATATATATGTTTTATCCCCAAGCCCGGTAAAGACACCTCCCTGTGTCAGAATTTCAGACCGATATCACTACTTAACGTGGACATTAAACTGTTCTCGAAACTATTAGCACTCCGTCTTTCCCCATCCCTGCCGTCCATCATCAACACGAAGCAGGTCGGCTTTGTCCCGGGGAGGGAGGCCAGGGAGAACACCACTAAAACGATTAACCTGATCTCCCATATTCATAGACATAACACCAAGGCATGCCTCCTGTCCATTGATGCCGAGAAGGCATTTGACCATGTTAACTGGGAATTCCTTCGCCAGGCCCTACTCCAACTTGGATTGGGGCCTGCCATTCTATCCAAGATCATGTCACTCTATTCTTCCCCCACGGCCCAGGTGATGGTGAATGGTTCGTTCTCTGAGCCGTTCTCCATCTCCAACGGCACTAGACAGGGTTGTCCTCTATCCCCACTTCTCTATGTCATAGTGATGGAACACCTGGTGCAGGCATCCGTTCGAACCCTGATTTACACGGCATCCCTACCCCCTTCTTCCACCATAAGGTGTCTTTATTTGCGGACGACCTGATATTATATATCACCCATCCCTATATCAGCATCCCAGGTGATCCTCAGTGAATTTGACAGGTTTGGCAGACTAAGCAACTTCAAAGTTAATATGGCTAAATCAACCGCACTAAACCTCACGTTGACCCCCCCAACAGTCGCTCTCCTACGTAGGAATTTTCCTTTCCAGTGGCAACCCTGGTCCATCACATACCTGGGCGTCTCCGTCCCGGCTAACCTGGCAGATCTTTTTCGATTAAATTACTTACCTATTCTCAGTTCCATACGCAAAGCCTTCGAGTCATACCACAATACGAAGATCTTGTGGTTTGGCAAACTTGATACCCTAAAGATGGAGACCCTCCCAAAATTATTATACGTCTTCCAAACAATCCCTATAGGACCTCCGAAACATTTCTTCAGTTCTCTACGCACCATAGTGAATCGTTTGTGTGGCAGAAGGGCTACTCCCGTATAAGACATAAAACTCTGCAGACACAAATCCCAAGGTGGGGTGGGCCTGCCCGATTTTGAGTTGTACCACCAAGCCGCCCTCCTTTCCAGGATTGTGGATTGGTTCCCGCCTCCTTCCTCACAACCCACACCAACGGTGCTGATTGAACAAGACCTATGTCCTATAGATTTGAGAGCCCTCCCATGGATCTCACCCGACAAAGCTGCTGCGCTCCCTCGCCCTTCTCCCCTTACGGTTGCAACTTGGAATAGAACTTATCACGCTTATTCTCTCTCTACTATACCTGGGCCTCTATCACCTTTATTTGACAACCCCCTGTTCCCCACGGGGGTAGCTATTCCCTCGGTGGGGGGGTTCAAGAGAAGTGACTGGCCCACGGCTCGGGACTTTATACACCCCCCTACTGGCCGTTTTGTGACACCGACAGATACCATGGGGACCCTCCCCTCCCCATTTCCAGTCTTACCTCCTATATGCTATTCTCTTCCTTCTGTTCTTCTCTCCCTGTCTTACCCCCTTTATATTGTTTCTCTGATATAATTAGAAGATCAAACGGTACACAAGGAGACTGTATTGTGTGATAGTAACAATGATGACCGGACCTCACCGGCTCGGGCAGACCTGCTAAGGTTTCATTGATGTGTTCATTCAGATTGCTGTTTTCAGCTCCCACACATGTTCTAAGTGCCCTGACTTTGTATGATATGCGATATAATCTATAGAGTCGTGTTTGGCGGCAGACGGATGTCAAAGCCGACCTACCGAGATTTTTCTTTCTTCCTTTTGTGTCCCAATGATATGACTTATGCTATTTGAGTTTTGATGTGAATTGTCTGAATCCCTTTTAAAATGTTAATACAAACTGATTCAACACTAAAAGAGAGCTGGGGTAAGTGTTTTTCCTCATCATTCTCTTTAGTGTCACAGGAGGACATATACTTACCTCCTCCCGTGCCTGAAAGCTCAGTATATAGCGGGCTATTGCCCGGGATATACTGAGAGCGCCACAGCCGGGACGGATCCCAACAATACTGTTGAGATCCACCAAGCTGCGTGAGTGACAGCTGGCTCTGTCTATCTAGAGGCAGAGCCAGCTGTGCCTGACCCCCTCCCCCATTCGTTCCTCCACTCACTGCTGGATGATCGGAAAGGGTGGGGGGAATCCCTGCAGGGAGACGATCGGGAAGTGAGCAGATCGGCTGCATGTTTCTGCTCACTTCCCGATCGATAGAGCTGACCTGTGACAGCTTCTTTGTCATACAGGTTGGCTCTAACTATGAAGATGAGTGGGAATCACCCACCTCATAGTTCTCCTTTAATAATATATTTTAAAGGTGTATTAGTCTACAAGAAATGATTGCCCTTTCACTGTGCATGGACATGAAAAATGTAATCATATTGCATTGCCATGATAAATCCCATGTAAATAGCTCTTCTGGTTATTTTGAAGGTGTTTGAAAGAATGTTAAGTACATGTTATTCTAGTTTTTTGTTCATACACCTTCATTTTAGAGAAAAGTCTAAATAAACATTTTAGAAAAAAATAGTAAAACTGTTTAATGGCTTGCTAATAGATACCAACAACGTGGGAAGGAAAACAGTGAGGATGGAGGATAGCAACCTGGACTACAAGCAAAACACAATGACCTGAACTGTCTCTAAAGCTTCCAGTTTCCATTTTTATTTATGCAGCCGGTAAAACATTTCCCTTCAACACTACATATTCCTGCTAACTCTTAATATAATATCCTTATATCATTTCTACTCTTCTACCACAAGGGAAATTGTGCTTTGAAAGCTTTGCAATGATTTTTATTATTCAATGTCTCACATTACAATTACTGTTATTTTCAACTCCACACACACTTTACTAGCTGGTAACAATGTGGTAAATATAGGATTGCCCTTGTATTATTTTGCTTAGTCATTTATCTCAATCCTAAATGCATTTTTACCTCCTGTTACACTTTGTGTTTTCCATTATTTTGTGCATAAGGTCAGCCAAGGATCATATAAGTTGATAAATGGTAAACATTCACTATACTAAATAATACAAATTCGTGCAGGGGTAGAATTTCTTATGCTGTTTGGGTTGTCTGGATATTAAGGAAAGCTGCATCTTAAAAATAAGGTGAGATGGAACACTAGTAAACTGTGATATTATAGAATACGTATTTGATTAAAAATACATTATGGCTGCTTGGTTGAAATGATCTATTTTGCAAAGATGTCATCATGATTAACTTAAAATTGCCTTGCTAGCATGTCAAAGACGGAGTGAGGCAGCCAGTAAACAAAAATCCTCAGGTAAACTCAGTTCGCAGGGCCATTCATCTCAAAGTCACTCTAAAGTATATCCTTCCCAAATAGTTCACCCTATTTTACCTTAAGGCCAGGTTCATATTGGCGTGATCTGTGGCCATGCGGTAATGGAGTCGCACACGACTGCTGATCCTGCTGGTGGTGCCATTCTTTTCTAATGACACCCTAGTCGCACTATTTTCCGCCATAATGCCGCCCGTGCAATCAAACATGATCGCGGCTAAAAAAGCCACGTGTCGCAAAAGAAGGTACATGTATCTTTTTTTCAGGGATTGCGGCGCTGTTGTAACCCCATTGAGATCAATGGGGCTGCCCGGTCCTGGGATCGCCGAAGTCTGCACCAGCCCTTAAAGAATGTAATTCCTCCTTCCGATGCTATGATGTTCTTTATTGTCTTTGCCAATGTGTATTTGAATTGTCTACTCATGATTTATCAGCTACTGCCCTTCTCTGTACCAGTAATCCTAGCGCAACCTGATGTTCTTGTGCTACTGCAGTTCCGCTAAGAGCCAGCCAAGTCCGCAAAGGTTCAGCAATGCTGAGTCCTGGATTGTTAAACCTAGTTTAATGTGCTTATATTTTGCCTTTCCTGGTTCCTTCCTCGTCAACAAACGAATTATATTTTTATATGAAACTTTTTTGTTTTAATTACATACCTTATTTCAGAAGCAGTGATGTCTTCTTTATATAATGCAGGCAGATCATGTTTGGTAGAAGGGGCCAGTAAGGAGCTGTACGTAGCATCCTGAAAACATCACAGGACCCCAGCCTCAGTACTTCTCTCAGGAGAAGCAGTGATACAAGCAGTGGGCTGTCTCTCAGAAGAAGTTATGTGCATATCAAAATGCCTTGATGGGTGAATATCAGCTTGGAAGAGTGAGCATGTTTGCATCCAGACTGACCAAGGTAATGCCCACAGAGCCTTCATAATTAAAACAACTGAAATCAAGTGAATGAAATGGGCAAACCTGGGACAGTAAGGCTGTTGAGGGAAGGGCTACATGATGCTGGACATCCTCCAGCCAGGAAATTAAGCGGGCTCTATCTGACTTGCTGTAGCTTTAAATGCACGTGGCAAGAAGCTCAAAGTGTGCACTAACATCAGAGTAAGCAATTTCAACCATGTAGAGGAGCCTGTACAACTGTGCATGAATGAAGCTGGAATTCAGCTTTAACCCCATGACCCTCATCTTGTCAGGGCAACAGAAGGCCATTTTGGTTAGTGTCTCTACTACCAACTTCTAGCGTGACCCAGTTCACATTCCTTGGAGGCATACACTTATTGCTGTTCCCAGCATCCTCAGCTTAACCAGACCTACACACACCCAATAACTTCATAGCACACAAACAATATTCAAACCAAATTTTTTTAAGTCAAAGATCTCCAGATGTCCTTGGTTACTGTCAGGAAAGTCCTCCATAGGTAGTGGAAATTGTTGTAGCGCTCATGCAGATGTTTTTTAAGTCAGTTCATTGTTAGCAATCAGCAGGACTAAGGATGTTATCTATAAATGGAAAATGAATACCACTATACCCCTCTTCAATGTATTCTGCATTTTTTATTCCACATTGCGCAATGCATTTTATTCATCAATCATAAATTGGCAATGATATGGAGCCTGTGGTGTTTATTGCTTAACAGTGCATAGAACGCTCATAGTCCAGACACAAGACTTTGAAAGGTAATGCAACCGGGCTTTCCTCCCAACAGTTTTTTGTTCCATTCAGTAATAGAAATGGGGCTTTCCTTGCTTCAAAGTCCCAGAGCAAGTGAAGTGCAATGCACATTTGTAAAGCACAGCACTGTGTTTTCTAAAAGGTTTTTTTTTTTTTTAACCAGCGGTATGTCTGTGGTTAGGCTGGTTTATAACTGGGTCTTTCAGTGTTTAAGCGTAGTTCCTTGTTCGGAGGACTATAAACATCCCCCCAAAATCTTAATTGTTACTAAGTATGTCCAGGCAACACACAGACAGAAAACACATCTGACTATCCCTGTTCAGACAAATGCGTGGGCTGAGATTGTGCAAGTCTCATAGTTGAAGGATTAAAATACTGAATTTCATGGAAATGTGTGCCTTCCTCTTCCTCTAATTATGGTACACTTGCTTGTCCGGGAGTCTTACATTTTAGGTTAAATCCCAATTGACCCACAAAAGGTCTCACACCTTTTTATCTCTTCACAGCCCTGTACTCCCACGTAGTATGATATGTAAGTTGTGCATGGAAATGACTCAAATAAGTTGTTCTGCATGCTGCACCCTACTCTTACACTCTATGCTGGCACAGCTGAGTCACAATCCTCATCACAATTGTCCTCACACAGACTTGAATTGTAGAGGATGAGAGGGGGCATGGGGCATATCAGACCTGTTCTGTCCCTGAATGCACTAGGGCTATTGCACTGTTGAGATACCCTGCACAACTGATGTAACAGGAAAGTGAAGGTAAGACTATAGAAATGGAGGCTCTTAGTACAATGTCTGATCGCAGATCTATTTTTGTGACTTCAATTCGGCTTTGATTTGTATATCAGATAGGCGAACAATGGCTATACCAAAGGTAGTTTAATTAAACAAAATTTGCTGAATATGCTTAAAATCATCACTCTAGTCACATAAATGGAGCAAAATGGAGCTTTTATATCATACCACAACATTTTATAGGCCACCTATTTGACATAAGGAATTGATTTATTTTCTAAGTAAAGGATGAATACAAGAAACTACAGGAACAAAGAATGGATAGGAAAGGAAATATGTGTTGGGTGGAGAAAGAGAATAACTATCCTATCATATTCTCTCTAATATGACCCATACACAAGTTCTTTGTCCATCTTTGAACAAATCTCATTGGCAAGTCCTAATGATTCATGTTTTTGATCCAGCATTATGAAGGCTTACCCAAACGATGAAAAGGTCAGCATTCTCGGTTCAACTCATATCACAAAGAGTTTTTGTTGAGGTACTTAAACATGATGATTCTAGGATCATAAACCTCTCATCTTGCAGAAGCAATTAACAGATTGTCTAGAAACAAACAGGTGTAACTTTTACCCCAACGTGTATACTTGCCATTGTCGAACCAGGATTCCTAACAAACTTCTGCTCATTATCCATCGAAAGATCATACTGCATATCTGTTAAGGCAAATCTTCTAGCTGCTATATATGACTTCCAGTTGGCTAAGTCCTCGCGGATATTGTCGGGTGGTTTGTCTATAAAGTAGTTTTTCAATTTAACATCACAGCAGCACACAAATCACTTTTATCAGTTCCAGCAGCAGGTAACCTCACATATGCAAGAACTAATTAGTGTCCCAGCAATGCAATTTCAATTATTCTGTGAGTATCCACAAAATGTGAACTTTCAGTGAGAATCGAGAACAGATTTAGGAAACACTGTCTTACATGAAGACATGTTTTCAAAGTATTTCTTCCAGTCATTACTCTAAGTAGATAACAAAATCCATTTAGAGCAACTCTGTTGCCACCACAAATAATTATAAATGCTGCCTGCAAAATAAGGTTTAATACTTGCCTGTTCCACCACTGACTTCCAGGAGTTGGAATACCTGATCCCATCCACTTGCCAAAACCTCACTACAAGACAGTGAAGACACAGCAGTGATGTAGCAGCCAGCATGTGGAACCACAGCCAGGGACCAGACATCTGACACACCTAGCACCATGTCAAATGATGAAGATATTTCAGCTGGCAGAGCTATTTAAGAACGTTAAGATTGTCTGTGCATTGTAAAATATTTTTAAGCTAGTGACATTTGCTTTAACTGTCAAAGCCAACAAAGGTGGCTTTATATTGTAAAATATCTAATTGTCAGAATAAATGTTGAATGCACAAGTATGAATATAATTATAAAACATACCTACCAAAGAGAAACATTAAAATAGAAGGCCTCCCACATCTTGGACAATAACTAAGAACAGAGAGACCTTATGGTTCACGAATCACTAAACTATCCCTATTCAGTTGACTAGATCTTTATTTTTCATACAGGTTACATTTAGCTCTGAATGCCCTGAGGTCTAATGCACGAATGCATAATGCCTGGGCAGACGCGCACTGCCACATAGGCATGCACACACTATGATAATATCCGTGCACGAGTGTATGTTAGCGTATTAGCACGGGCTCGGTAGCAAACACACTCTGTCTATTTAAACAAATGTGCCATAAGTACGTTGCTGAGTGGTCGTCAGATAGCTTCTGTCTTCCCTGAGTTTGTTCCTGTGCATCTGCTCTCCTGTGTTTGAACCCAGCTTGTGACCATTGACTTTGTTTCTGCCTCCTGATTTTGTACTTCGAAACTCTGCTTACCTGTGTATGACCCTGGCTTATAAATCATGACTCCACTTCTGATTATCAGTTTGGGACCTTGAGACTTGGCTCACCTGTGTATGACTCTGGCTTATGATCCTGACACTATCTCTGGCTACTAACTTGGTGCTTCATGTTCCAACCGCAGTGTGTCACCAAACCCGGGCCTAGTGTCCTCCAACTATGTACCTGCTATCTACTGCAGCATCGAGAGATCTTGGTATCATCCTGGTCCTGCAAATTCGAGCAACTGTTCAATGCACTTAAGAGACTTTACAGATTTTATCCCAGAGCTTGTGCCACTCCATGTCCTTACATCCCCTGTCACCACCTCCGGAGGTGTGGAACGAGAGGGGCAAGGGTAGCCCACCTCTCAGCTAGCACTCCATTCATGTACTTGACACAGTCCTAATCCTGGTTTTGCAACTCCAATTTTGATCTTTTTTCCTAGGTTCTATAAATCACCCTTAAGGAAGGTTCGCTATAAATTTATTTTCCTCATCCTGTCCCCCAGGGGACAAATTGCATGAAGTACTTTGTCTCTTGTTAGTTGGTGCTTGGATTCCAACCATGCAGCTCTGAAGGAGACAATTACCTAATTACTTGCGATTGACAGCAGGATCATGGCAGTCACCCTCTGCTGGGATCGCTTAGTACTGTCTATGTCGAGATCTGTCATTTGAGACAAGGTGAACCTCAATGCAAATAGCTAAATACATTTCTAAAATACAAATGACTTGCAATTCTGTATAACTAGTCTTGTGATGTATACATATCTGTCACACTGCACAAGGCAGGTGACATCCTTACTTCCTGGCTCATTAGTGCAGGTGGCATCTTTACCTCCAGGCCACCGATAAAGAACCCAAGTAAAGTTTGTGAATTTGCAGGCTTGTAGTCCCAACATGCTACTCTGCCTGAATGAGACAAGTTAGAAGTGGAAAGCATGTTGCCTCCTGAACATTACACCTGAAGGTCCAAGAATTGGTGGTATGGAGGCCAGTATAATATTATTACTTTTACATCATCCCAGTCCAGGGCTATTTTCATCCTGCTTTAAATGGATAAAAATACATATATGTGAGCCCTAAGAAGGGCCAGGTGTTCGACAGAGCCTCTAATGATGAGGATGATTGGCTGCTGGACACCTTCCAGGTTGCGGCCCTCTAACACGCCCACACAGACATAAAGGTTAGTTGCAGCACCGAGGTGCTGGATACAACAGCAGGCAGGGTAGAAGCCTATACACAGACACACAAGTAGGCACAGGTGCAAGGACTTACTGAAGAAGCTGATGATCAATCCACTGCAGGACGTGCAGGATCTCACTATGAGGAAGAGGGAATCCAGACACACAGGGAACAAGGTAGGTGGTAGCAACCGCAGGGATTGCAAAGGCAAGTGATAAACAGGGAGTCCAACTGGGTGTAAAGACACGTTGTTTGAACGGCATGGAACAAGTGAGCTGGACTTTTAATGGAGAAGTTCAGAGTGGATTGGCAGAAAGTCAAGCAGCTCAGACAGGAGGTAAAACCTGGCGCCGGATCATCACACAGGGAAGTGTGACATATTTAGACACACTATACAACTGCTACAACAGGAAAGTAGAGGTAAAAAAAAAAGAAAATTGAGGTTGTTATTATGTGCCCTTCTGACTATATGCTGTAAATTTCTATTTATGTGACTTCAGTTGAGCTTTAAGTAGGTAGGCTGTATTCCTAGTAAGGCTCTCAATATTTAATTTTCAACTTTGACTGGAGTTGTACCTTAAATTTAAAGTCCTATTCTGGATACATACAGCCCCATCATGGTTATGAATTAAAGGAGCAAGTATGCATTGAAAAGGGGAGTTTCCTCATTGGTATTTTAAGGGCTGAATTAATTTATGTGTATATCACTACCCA
>NW_017306602.1:266060-289331 GCF_000935625.1 Nanorana parkeri
ATTTCGCTGCTCTCTACAGCCCCCAGTTTTTGTGGCTGCATAGTTTGACACATCTGAAACTATAAATGCACAGTCATCCAACATATAACAGCTTTTTTTTTTTCATTTTGCCACCAATGTGGCCAGTGTTCGTACTTACAAAATAGAAATAATACCATGTTTTCTTTATGATAAAACATTTTCTGGTTCATGCATTTCTATTTATGCATCCTTCCCATAGATTGCCTTGAAGAGAAAAATGAGTAAAGCCATTTTTTCATAAGCCACTTACTATTACTATGCCCCAGGACTCCACAGAAAGGCTCTCTTTTTTTCTTTTTTAGCTGTTCTCTTTCTGATTTGTATTTTATATGGATACAACTACCCACTATCTACCTATTATATTCACATCTACTCAGCAGTGAGGACACATCCAAGAAAAAAAAGAGGAAAATATATTTCCAGAGATGCTGAGAGCAGAGTTTGAGGTACGGATTGACGGCTCTTTCTACTCTCATTATTAGACCAATACAGAGTCTTTCTTTGGAAAATCTTTTTACTGTTGTGTTGGCAGAATTGAAAGTTTTAGAGATTAACACCTTAACATACTGTAGATATCTTGGTCATTTTAAGAAAGCCTGTAACATAACTTTTTTTCTATATTTGGTATGATAACTGATCTAAACAAAACAACTATGGACTGGCTGGTAGCTATGTTCACTCACACAGCCACACTTGGGTTGGGGTGCTGGGTTCAGTTCCTCAGGAAGACTAACTTCAATGAGTTTGCATGCTGTCCCGGTGTCTGTATGGATTTAAGCCTGGTTCGCACCTGGGCGTTTTACAGCATGTTCTTCCGCGCTGTAAAACGCTCAACATGTGAAAACCAATTATTGCCTATGGGCATGGTTCCCACCTGGGCGCTTTACAGCGCGTAGGAACGCGCTGTAAAACACCCTACGCCCAAAGAAGTACAGGAGCTTCTTTGGGGCATATTTGTCGCGCATATCCATTGGGATACAGCCAGATAGCCCTCGGAAACGCGAGTTTGTCGCACGTTTTTTTTAACCCCAAATCACGGTAAAAACGCACGGCGGCAAACGCGCATATTCTGTACGCCTAGGTGTCAACCTAGCCTTAGGGTAACTGGCCCTTACACACCAAACTTGTATTTGTTTGACTACCTGTATTTGTTTGATTATTGTAAGAACTTTAGACACTATGCTCCTTTAAGTGCAGTAACTAATGTTTGATTTGTAACCAACAAGTGTAATGTGTAGTATAATGTATGTAGTGTGTAGTATAAATTACTGTAAACCCTATATGGATCACCTTCAGGAGATGTTTTTTAAAGCAGCTGTATGGCTATACCACTGCCTTTTCAAATGAAAATCTATTGGCACATTGGTATGCTGGTATGCTTTACACATGTGCCCTATGCTTCAGTTCCTTTAGGACTCTAAAGTAAGTGAAGCCCTTTTCATTTTAATAAATCAGAACATTTTAAAAAGTGGAGGAGAACCCAGTCTCAAGACCTATCCGTCATAACCAAGCTCTCCTCTTATAATGTAGTGTTCTCTGCAGCGTTATGCAGGAAAGATTCTGATAGACACAGTAAGCTTCATGCCAGGCCCTGCATTTTATCATGTACTGTATAACTCTGTATCATAAATAACTGCCATGTTTTTCCTTTAAGAGAATGTTTTTTTCACTTTGTTTTATTCCTTTTGCAACTCAGTGCTACTGATCTTCTCCAGCCTCTTTCAACTACTTCCTATATACATGCACTCACTCTAACAGCAATTGCACTTTGATGCCCAGGGAGGCTTCCTAATGGTGATAGCTGTGGAGTATGTCATCACAATGAGCATCAGTATGGATGTTTACTGTCTCTACTGGAAGATCATGTGACAGGATGACAACAATTGGGAGACAAAGACAAAACAGTATCACCCAATAACAGGAAGTACCCGAACAAGCACTTTCATGGCAGTATTACCAGGTATTATTTTAATGAAGATGTAATTTAAAAAATAAATTACAAAAATTAAAATGCATTTTTTTATTGAAATAGATTTTTATGATTCTGAAGAAAGCTTAAACTTTTAAACACAAAGTAAAAATGCATCATTTGAAATAGCTTAAAATCCTTTTGAATTTAATATCACTTTAATTTGTCTAGTTGTGAGACTCAGAGACTTGGATGCCCAGGAATTTATCTGCAGTGAACCCCAAGGTATACTGTATGGAAACGTTTGAGCAATTTAGCTTCTTAAAACAGGAATTATATGTAAACTTAAAAGTTGTGATTTTGTCTCATTTACGTTGTAGTTAGAGGCTGTGCTAAATTGATTGATAGTGCTCTAAATCTTAGATATTGATTGATAGTGCTCTAAAGCGTTAGATATCATAAGCACAACATCCTCAGTAAAGAGGATGATTTTATGGGGGTGGCCGTGTATGTCTAGTGCCTCTATAAGTAGTTAGTTCTGATATATTCAGCAAGTGGTTCCATAACTAGGGCAAAGATAATCATGAGAAAGTGAGCATCCTTGCCTCGTGCCACTGGGGATTTTACATTTTGTAGAGAGCATACAAGTAGTGAACACTTAGCTGATAGAGAAAAGTATTGCAAAATAATGCTATACATTATGTTTAATGTACATTTAATGTATATTTAATGTACAATATGCTGACATTATCCAATCATGAATTCTGAATTTGTGCATTAATGTTCTTTGACACCCCCGTGTCAAACACCTTATCTGTGTCCAAAGAGAGGAGCATTTTTTGGAACTCTGCAAATGTAATAAGATCAGTAAGATGTCTGGTGCAATCTGGGGCTTGTCTTCCCTTTAAAAATCCTACTTGTTGAGGTAGGAAGGGTCCTTTTCCGGTTTTTGTATTGTTACAAATGTTGCATATTGTATGACAATATGCAACATTTATTTAGGAAAACAGCCAAAGGATCCGGTTTATTGTATATGTCTGCCAGATAAGGTGCTAGGGTAAATTTGTATTGTTTGTAGCATTTGAGAAGCCATCAATGTCTGGCAATTTATGATTCGGCATTGAGTCAATTGAAATTCCTGAGGGGTAAAGGGCTGCAATAACAGTGTTAGTTTTTCTGGAGGGATTGAAGGAAGGTTAATGGCAAAGTGTAAGTGGTCGGAGGGTCATTTTTGAAGATTATAAAGTGCCTTGTAGTCTTCGCTAAGTACATTAGTGATGTCCCGGGGATTGGTAAGACTTTGTTTAGTGGTGGGATTTATAAGGGACACTATCTTAGTTTTAGGGCATTGCGATCTTAGCTGTCTGGCTTGTTAAGCTTTATTACTTAGGGCACAGTGGTTTGCTTCAATGCATATTGGACTGAGTTTGTAGTCATGGAGTAAAATTGTTCTCAGTTGATACACTATATTACCAAAAGTATTGGCACACCCCTCCAAATTATTGGATTCAGGTGTTCCGAGAAATTTACTTGCTACTAAATATTCCGCAGTCAACTGTTAGTGGTATTATAACAAAGTGGAAGATACTGGTAACAACAGCAACTCAGCCACGCAAAATGACAGAGCGGGGTCAGCTCATGCTGAAGTGCACAGAAGTCGCCAACTGTCTGCAGAGTCAATAGCTACAGACCTCCAAACATCGTGTGGCCTTCAGATTGGCACAACAACAGTGCGTACAGAGTTTCATGGAAAGGGTTTCCATGGCTGAGCAGCTGCATCCAAGCCTTACATCACCAAGTGCAATGCAAAGCATTGGATGCAGTGGTGTAAAGCACGCTGCCACTGGACTCTAGAGAAGTGGAGATGCATTCTCTGGAGTGATGAATCACACTTCTCTGTCTGGTAATCCGATGGCCATGTCTGGGTTTGGTGGTTGCCAGGAGAACGGTACTTGCCTGACTGCATTGTGCCAAGTGTAAAGTTTGGTGAAGGGGGATTATGGTGTGAGGTTGTTTTTCAGGGGTTGGGCTTGGCCCCTTAGTTCCAGTGAAAGGAACACCTCAGGCATTAGCATACCAAGACATTTTGGACAATTTCATGCTCCCAACTTTGTGGGAACAGCTTGGGGATGGATTTCATGCTCCCAACTTTGTGGGAACAGTTTAGGGATGGCCCCTTCCTGTTCCAACATGAGTGCGCACTAGTGCACAAAGCAAGGTCCATAAAGACATGGATGAGCGTATTGGGGTGGAGGAACTTGACTGGCCTGCACAGAGTCCTGACCTCAACCCAATAGAACACCTTTAAGATGAATTAGAGCAGAGACTGCGAGCCAGGCCTTCTCGTCCAACATCAGTACCTGACCTCACAAATGCGCTTCTGGAAGAATGGTCAAACATTCCCATAGACACACTCCTAAACCTTGTGGACGCCTTCCCAGAAGAGTTGAAGCTGTTATAGCGGCAAAGGGTGGGCCAACTCAAAATTGAACCCTACAGACGAAGACTGGGATGCCATTAGAGTTCATGTGCATGTAAAGGCAGGTGTATGCCTTGTAGTCTTCGCTAAGTACATTAGTGATGTCCCGGGGATTGGTAAGACTTTGTTTAGTGGTGGGATTTATAAGGGACACTATCTTAGTTTTAGGGCATTGCGATCTTAGCTGTCTGGCTTGTTAAGCTTTATTACTTAGGGCACAGTGGTTTGCTTCAATGCATATTGGACTGAGTTTGTAGTCATGGAGTAAAATTGTTCTCAGTTGATACACTATATTACCAAAAGTATTGGCACACCCCTCCAAATTATTGGATTCAGGTGTTCCGAGAAATTTACTTGCTACTAAATATTCCGCAGTCAACTGTTAGTGGTATTATAACAAAGTGGAAGATACTGGTAACAACAGCAACTCAGCCACGCAAAATGACAGAGCGGGGTCAGCTCATGCTGAAGTGCACAGAAGTCGCCAACTGTCTGCAGAGTCAATAGCTACAGACCTCCAAACATCGTGTGGCCTTCAGATTGGCACAACAACAGTGCGTACAGAGTTTCATGGAAAGGGTTTCCATGGCTGAGCAGCTGCATCCAAGCCTTACATCACCAAGTGCAATGCAAAGCATTGGATGCAGTGGTGTAAAGCACGCTGCCACTGGACTCTAGAGAAGTGGAGATGCATTCTCTGGAGTGATGAATCACACTTCTCTGTCTGGTAATCCGATGGCCATGTCTGGGTTTGGTGGTTGCCAGGAGAACGGTACTTGCCTGACTGCATTGTGCCAAGTGTAAAGTTTGGTGAAGGGGGATTATGGTGTGAGGTTGTTTTTCAGGGGTTGGGCTTGGCCCCTTAGTTCCAGTGAAAGGAACACCTCAGGCATTAGCATACCAAGACATTTTGGACAATTTCATGCTCCCAACTTTGTGGGAACAGCTTGGGGATGGATTTCATGCTCCCAACTTTGTGGGAACAGTTTAGGGATGGCCCCTTCCTGTTCCAACATGAGTGCGCACTAGTGCACAAAGCAAGGTCCATAAAGACATGGATGAGCGTATTGGGGTGGAGGAACTTGACTGGCCTGCACAGAGTCCTGACCTCAACCCAATAGAACACCTTTAAGATGAATTAGAGCAGAGACTGCGAGCCAGGCCTTCTCGTCCAACATCAGTACCTGACCTCACAAATGCGCTTCTGGAAGAATGGTCAAACATTCCCATAGACACACTCCTAAACCTTGTGGACGCCTTCCCAGAAGAGTTGAAGCTGTTATAGCGGCAAAGGGTGGGCCAACTCAAAATTGAACCCTACAGACGAAGACTGGGATGCCATTAGAGTTCATGTGCATGTAAAGGCAGGTGTCCCAATACTTTTGGTAATATAGTGCATCTATACTCAAGAATTGAGGCTGATAGTTAAGAGGAGAGGTGGAGTTTGTTTTGTGCTTTGGCATTGGGTTGCAAATGACCAGTCTGCAGTGTCATCTGTTTCTTAGTATGTGACAATTTTAAGTATAACATCTCTCATAAATGTGTTGTGCACTCCACAGGGTATATTGATTGACGCTGTCAATATCATTGGTTTAAAAAAATGCATGCAAAGAGTGTGCCATTAGGAAAAGGTCACACAATTTATTTTTTTATGAAGGAAACTGCTGAGGGATTGTGTCCATATCCTGCATTTGGAGAAGTCAATGCTGGGACCTTCTAAGATATTGGGATCTTTATACAAAATTAGCATTTTTTTGCTGCAGTTTTCGAACTTGTACCTTTAGGGTCAACCCAAAGTTGGTGATGTTCTGAGGTTAAGGCATCTTGTAGAGAAGTGAACAATAAACAATTACATTTTTATTGGAGGATTGGCATCATCTAGATGTTTTTTCCATTTTTTGAGTAGATGAAGGCCAATGTCTAGATTGTGGATAGCAAATATTTTACCTTGCCTGGAGACATGGAATTTTGTAGGGAAATCCTATGCAGGATCTGGTTATTCCTCAATGCCTTGGTTATTGACAAATGTTTCTGTTTTGGATGGTCGCTTGTAATAGATCAGCAAAATGGGAAATCCCAGAATATTTTTCAGGCAATGGAGGATTTTTCCAAGGCTGATATGAGCTTTGATATGGAAAAAGTGTATTCTCACTAGTACACCTCTAAGGGTAAGAAAAGGCAGAAGCGCTCTCATGAGATATTGGGAGTTATTTTTGAGCATGAATATGATTTTTTTTTTTTAAACCCTGAATATAATAGTAAAAATAAATGAGGACAAATAATGAGTAAATAACCACATATGGAGTACTGCGTAAAGAAGCAGTTCAAAGTGAGCTCCATTGCTCTTAGTAGAATGTGGTTCCTATAAAATGGCACTGTCGTCTTGGTTTTTTTCAATATGAAATATAAGCTACACACCTAGTGAGCACTGTGACAGATCAAAAATGAAGAAAAATATAATTATGCAATTCTTCGTGTAAACCTTCTACTGACTGACATGTTCCATCCAGTCTTTGGCTTCTTTTCATGTAAAATAAGGAGCAGATTCTGATCTCTCTCTCTCTAGTTGTCGTTAGTTGCTTGATATAATTGTACTGCAGACTTGCAAGTGAAGTCATTATTTCAAGATCACTGAAGTGTTTCCTTTAAATATAAATAATCAATAATAACTTCCTGATTTTCATGTTTAATGTGCAAAACAAAGAAATACCAGTTACCAAACACTTACCATTCTCCCCCTAGCAATGCAAATCCACTGTATATTACAACCCAAATTGTAAAAAAAGTTGGGACGCTGTCTAAAATCTACATTAAAACAGAATACAATGATTTGCAAATCTCATAAACCCATTTTATTTACAGTAGAACATAGAAAACATATCAAATGTTTAAACTGAGAAAATGTACCATTTGAAAAAAGAAAAAAAAAAAAGGTAATTTTAAAATTGATGGCAGCAACATGTCTCAAAAAAGTTGGGATAGGGCAACAAAGAGCTGGCAAAGTAAGTGGTACTAACAAGAAAGTACTGGGAGAACATTTTGCAACTAATTAGGTTAATTGGCAACAGGTTAGTAACATGATTGGGTATAAAAAGAGCATCTAAAAAGGTGCCCACATACTGTACGATTATCGTAACGAGAATCGCGTACAATAATCGCAAAGTGTATGGAAGGCGTGCGACCGTTTCTACTGTACGGTTGCACGTCTGTCGAACAAGCAGGCTTGAAAAACCACCGAGAATCGTACAACTGCCAAACGGGCCGGTGTGCGCACGCGCACACTGCACGTTTTCGGTGATCGGAAGCCCGCCCCTCATTGCGGTCATCGGAAGCCCGCCCCTTAGCGGGGCGGGCTTTCGATGATCGCAAGTACGGTCTGCCTGCCCAAGATGGGATAAAAGTCTTGCGATGGTCGTAAGTTGTATGGGCACCTTAAGAGTCAGAGTGTCTCAGAAGTAAAGATGGGTAAAGGTTCACCAATCTGTGAAAAGCTGCGTCGAAAAATTGTTGAACAATTTCAGAATAATGTTCCTTAATGTAAAATTACAAAGACTTTAAATATATTATCATCTACAGTACATAATATAATCAAAAGATTCAGAAAATCTGGAGAAATCTCTGTTAACAAGTAACAAGGCTGAAATGCAATATTGACTGTGGCATGATTGTGTGATGGACATCACTGCATGGGCTCAGGAATACTTCCAATAATCACTGTCTGTGAACATAGTTTGCTGTGTCATCCAAAAATGCAAGGTAAAGCTCTACCATGCAAAGAAGAAACCATATCTGAACACGATTCAGCAAAACCACTTCTATGGGCCAAAGCTCATTTAAAATGGTATGTCGTGAATTAGAAAACTGTTCTGTGGTCAGACGAATTGAAATTTGACATTCTTTTTGGCAACCATGGGAGCCACGTCCTCTGGAATAAAGAGGAGAGGGACCCTCTGGCTTTTCAGCGCTCAGTTCAAAAGCCTGCCTCTCTGATGGTATGGAGGTGCATTTTTGCGTATAGAATGGGCAGCTTTCTTTTTCAGGGAAGGCCTTGCATATTGCAGCAGGAAAATGCTAAACTGCATCTATGACATCAGCATGGTTTCGTAGAAGAGTCCGGGTGCTTAACTGGCTTGCCTGCAGTCCAGACTTTTCACCAATTGAAAATATGTGGTGCATCTTGAAATGCAAAATACGACAAAGAAGACCCAGGACTGTTGAGCAGTTAGAATCCTATATCAGGCAAGAATGGGACAACATTCCTCTCCCAAAACTCCAGCATCTGGTCTCCTCAGTTCCCAGATGTTTAGAGTGTTGTTAGAAGAATAGGGGATGCTACACCGTGGTAAACATGGCCCTGTCCCAACTTTTTTTGAGATGTGTTGCTGCCATTATTTTCAAAATGACTATTTTTTCTTATAATGGTACATTTTCTCAGTTTAAACATTTGATGTTTTCTATTTTCTATTGTGAATAAAATATGGGTTTATAAGACTTACAAATCAATACAGTCTGTTTTTATGTAGATTTTACACAGCGTCCCAGTTATTACAGGTATTTATATAGTGTCATCAATTTGAATAGTCCTTTACATACTATCTGCTTTACATTACACTTTACATGCTAAATTCATGCAGATAGAATTCTAGCCAAACCCGGGACCTCAATGCTGCAAGGTAGAAGTGACCACTGAGCTACACTTCAATAAAAACTGTGAAATGTGAAAATATAGAAAAATTATATTGTAGCCCCTACAACCTGTTGTGAAGTGGCTAATAGAAATGTAGCTGTGCTGGTACTGTAATCAGTCTGGCTGAATTATATTTGGTTATTATCCATTTAATTCCAGGTGTTCTGTCATTGATCGTACCAGCCTGAGTGGGGTGTGACCCTACTGCAGTGTGGGGCAACCAATGGAGTAACATCTAGAGTGCATGTGGCTCACCAGCCAATAACTGACAGTTTCATGGCCAGTGATTCATGCTGGGGTAGTGCATATATACTAAGAATTGCCGTGTGCTCAGTCCAAACCGCCCCTGGGGTGGGATGCTCTAAGATCTAAAATGCTGACCAGGCCTCAAGTATAGAAGAGGCCACACCGGTGGACCCTGGAACTGATTGAGGAAGAGAACCAGAGAAGCTGGGTTGCTACTGGAGGTGCCTGGTATGGACCATAGGAGCAAGTCTGGTGTCTCTCTTATGGAAGATCTCATGCCTATCCCGGTTAAGCTGTTTCTCTAATACCCAGTGTCAGACTGTGCTCCTATTGATTTTGCACTGTGGAAGACTTTTGCTTTTGACCCTTTGCTGTCCATTGCCACCTTCAAATAGCTATAGATATGTGATTATAGTCAAGCAATGGCTTCATGTATGTAGATAATCCTAGCCACTGTTGGGTAGAATTAGGAGTCAGACAGCTTAAAAAACCATTGCTATTGTTGCCAAACTGTTCACCTCGCACCTTCAGTCTTTGTACCTTTCTCTTCTCTACCTACACTGCCTTTATGTTCATACTTGATTCATATTCACGCATAGGTTCTTCAGAGCATAGCTGACAAGTTTGTGGAGTACCTTGTAGCAGTTAGGCCTGGTTCACACCTGGGCGTTTTACAGCGCGTTCATACGCTCTGGTTTTCACATGTTGAGCGTTTTACAATGATTGCCTATGGGCATGGTTCCCACCTGGGCATTTTACAGCGCGAAGGAACGCGCTGCAAAACGCCCTACGCCCAAAGAAGTACAGGGGCGTATTTGTCACGCGTATCCATTGGGATACAGCCAGGTAGCATCCCCTTTGGAAACGCGCGTTTGTCGCATGGTTTTTTACCGCAAATTGCGGTAAAAACGTGCAGCACGAAACGCACGACAAACACGCATATTCGATACGCCTAGGTGTGAACCCAGACTTAGACTTTCTGCCTTGAAACCTGCATGCACATTCAACCACTCTCAAAAGTCCAGGTTAAACAAGTTCACATTTCTCACCACTGAGCCTAAAGGTGATACAGTCTAAGCAAACCTGGTTTTCGATATATTGAGGCCCCTGGCAATAATCAAATCAGGGCCCTCTTGCTGGAATATTGCAGACCACAACCTACTTGACAAGGAACAGAATACTACGAAAATAGACAGGCTTTTTATTGCATCACCGTGTCAGTGGGAGGAATGGAGTCCCCGTGTCAGTGGGTGGCATGGTGTCACTATGTCAGTGGGAGGAATGGTGCCCCTGTGTCAGTGGGAGTAATAGTGTCCCGGTGTCAATGAAAAGACATAAGAGGAGTGTAAATTACATAAAAAGGTGGCAGAAACATCAGAGGAAATGAAATGGTGTTTGCAAAATGTTTGTTGATAAAACGTTCATAAATTGATTGCAGTTAGCAGTTTTCATTGATCAAGGAGTTTTTGACATATATATATATTGCATGATATTCTAATTATTCGAGTTTCACCTGTACACCCATTGTTCTCAACTGGTGGGTCGCGACCCCATGTTCAGTAGGTCGTCACGTGCCTTCCACTGCACTAGGTGAGAGGTTCCTCAGCCTCCCCCCAGCTAGGCGCTATCAGTTCTCGTGCCAAGCATCTATTCAAAATATGCTGCCCGGCCCTAAGTGTCAGATTGAAGTGAGGTGGGCTGGGGCTATGGCTTGCGAGGGAGCTCCATCCATACATGCAGCTTACAGCTCCCTCACATGCCCTGTAGAGGTGCTTGGACTGGAGTGACATCACATTCTGGCTTGTGGCACCTCTACAGGGCTCACAAGGGAGCTTTATAAGCAATGCACATATGGATGGAGCTCCGTCACAACACAGAAGCACACCCTGGACCCCAGGCTGAGGATCCACTCCAGTTCTCGTAAGGTAGGGAGACTGGGTGGACCGCGTTCTGGTGTCGGAGGTGCGTTGTATTGCCATTCATTTTGAATGGCCCCCCAAACGCCCCTCCCGCCCACAGTTCGATCACCCGTACCGGAATTTGCGGTACCACAATGCCACGCAGTGCGACTTGGGTCGCGACTTTATGACCAAGGACAAATGTGGGTCCTGAGGTTACACAGGTTGAGAACCACTGATATACACAATCTGAACATTACAAATATCCAAACACCACTGGATTACAAGTAGAAACAGACACAGGTTATGTGCACATTACACACACACATACAATCTGCACATGGTACACAATCATACACACAGCACTACATTACATACAAAAACATACACACAACGTGTCTGCACCACACATACAAGCCAGCCTCACTTCTGTCCCAGCATACGTACAGATGATGCAGTGAGGCTCTTCATGTAAAGGGGAGATTGAGTAGATGGGGACAGCTTCTGTGGACACTTAGCACCATGTACACCTGAATGTTTTGTTGTATGTTTTCCAAAGTGCGACAATACTCAACAAAGCACGTAACATGCTTTTCATGCAATTTTGCACCAAATAACCATCTCCTTCTCCTAGTAACTAGCTTTCTATTGACTAAAACAAAAATGCTCAGGCCTGAAAACACCACCTCTGAACCCCAGAAAATGACTGATAACAGGTGTGCTAAACCAGTCAGCCGTTTTTGTTTTCTTAAGTTTGTAGTCTCATTTATTTATAAAATGAAATTCAGGCAATGTTTTGCATTTACATCATTTATAACTTTATAACAATTGTGTACTTTTTATACTACTATTTTGCAAGGAAAATGTCACTAATTTTAGGAAAGTGCAAGATATTACGCCTGCAATGAGGTTTTATAAATGTCCTAGATTATATCCTCTTACATGGGTTTTAATCAGTTGATTGATTGTGGAACCTTGGGCAGCCATTTCAGGGGCCGTTAATGAATGTCATGCAGAACTTGACTTGTGCAACAACAATCACTTGAAAAAGGAAACACTAATGAATCTCCATATTAGATATTTTGATCCATTATGATAATCAAATTGTACTAAGACTTCTATTCTTGTTGACCTTTTCATATGGATCTTCTTCTATCTATATTACAGGCAAGACTAGCTTCACACAAGACACTACAAAAAGGACAAAATCAATACAAAATAAGTGATGCAAAATAGTTTATATATAAATATATACTAAATAAAAACCTTGAAGGAGGCATGATGTGCGTAGTTTATTTATATTTCGAAGAAAAGCATTTGCTTTTAAAAAGAGGAATTAGTGACATTACCAAATTTAATTTTAAATCTCATGAGACCAGCAGTCAGAGGCAGCAGTGCCTTTAACCATTTCACTGCCAATCCCTTCCTAACACTTTTGACCTTAGCTGACCACACCATTTTTGCACCTTTTTTAAAAATTTTAAACTGCTGCTTTTAGAGTTTGTAAAAGACTGTTGCGCTACACATGTTGGGTATCGCTTTGCGTGTCAGAATGAGAGCAATTATTCTGGGGCCCAAATCAATGGTTAACTCTAAACTGACGACCTCAAGGGCTTTGTCTATGGACAATTTGGGGTACCATATTTTATCACCTTTCATGGGCTGACAACATTTTTAAGCTTGGCGTGTTGGGTATTTATTTACTTGGCATAAACTCCTCTTTTATATTTTACAAATAAATGGGTATTATATTGGGTTTTGTGCACTAAAATCAACTGAAAGTGTAATTTCTACTGAAATGTCAGGTTCAATAAAAAGTTGTGCCAATATCGTGCAACATAAGAATTTGCAACTACTGCTATTTTATTCCTTGGGGTCTGTGCACTCAGCAAATATATAACTTACAGGGGTTTCCGTTTCTAAAGTGTGGATTATATCATGTGTGCAAAAAACACGCTAGCAGCAAAATGGTAAAACAGTAGAACGGGACAGGAACATTCAGAGTCTTGTTAGTTTAGAAAATAGTGTATACAGTGCAGCCAGACAGGGGTTAGGACTGTAACGCAAAGAACAGCATGCACTGTTTTAGTGGTCAAGTTGTGCCCCTTTATGGTTGGCGGCAGAGGATGAGGGGGAAGGATTTGTTTACATTCCTATGTTTATGCTGTGATTGGCCATTACAAGACACAGAGCCTTTCTGATTGGCTCTGTGCATGTTACCTGTGATCTGCACTGTCTAATGACAGCTCCATCACAGGCATTCTTCAAACACCTGGCACATGCAAAAATAGTAAGCACAGCACCAATTTTAAATGGTGCTCCAGAAATACACATCCACCTCTGGTTTCGTTTTTTTTACTATATGGCAGAATTGAGATGGGACTTGTTTACTTTCATACAATAGCATAGTATAGTATAAGCCCAAAGCTGAATTAGGTTATGAGTAAGATTTATGTAACTTTAGGGCTTGTTCATATGTGCTTTGATCAACGCAGACTTAACTCAAGGACACTAAGAAAACACATTTTCTATGTGCCCTATTCATACCATCCATGTGCATTGCATAAAGATGCAGCATATCTGCATTTTTATGCAACACACAAACTCATGTAGCAATGCTCATTAGCATGTCACAATGCATTGTTGTGTTGAGCTAAATTAATGTTTTTTTTCAAGTGATATAAAGTTAAAAAGTAATCACTGCAATAAGTTTTAACAATGCATAACAATGTAATCATGTTATGTGTACCATAACACAAGTCCACTGGTGTGAATGGGCTGTTAAACTTAAAAAAAACAACAACAAAAACATCTTACTTTACCAAGACATAACAATTGGATTCCTGTCATATGTATATTTAACACAATTAAACTGAACAAAAATGTATTAATACCTTTAATACAAACTGTACAAAATTAAGGACTAGAAATCTGAAAAAATAAAAGGTCTGTATCACTTAATGTCATATATAACCAAGCCATCCTGGGAACAATAAAAGTGATCAATATAAACATATGTGTGTTCGTTTAATGTCTTATATAACCAAGGCATGCTGTTAACAATGAGTTTACATTTCACTATTTACACTGGCCATTCTCCTTTCCAATTGCAAGAACTTACAAAAAAAACCTGACCAGACTGCTTTAAAGTGAACCTTTTGGCATTGGTATACTGGGCAGAATAACAGGTTTACTTCACTATATAAGGCACATGTAGCATGCATTTCATTTACAAGAGTAGATGAGCAAGAGTGCCAGGAATTTTTCTGGGGGAGACCAGCAGCACACAGAAGTGTCAAGAGAGTGAGTGGAAGGTACACACATGCTAACCTGTTTGCCTAGTGTGGTTTCAATTTAAATGCCCTGCATATTATGTTATAACACTTATATGTGTTGAATATTCTGAGAGTATACCTATCACACTGCAAAATGATGCAGAATTAGAACATGTCTAATGAACTACATCAATATCCTCATCTGACTCGGAAGGAGGATCAGGCCATACACATTCTCCAATCCAAACCGCTGGACTGCACCCACCAACATCCACATCGGATGCTGGGGATGGCAAGTTTAGCATCTGCTCAAGAAATTCCTCCAGCTCATTCACGTCTTCAGGATTTTCATTGTCACTTACATCATCGAGATACACATCTTTTACAATTTCCCAACTAGGTCCATTTTTTATTTTCCTTAGTTTCACTTTTTCCACTTCATGAACTGAGGGCACATTTGTGCCAATCTGTATCTTCCCTGATTTATCTGCAGTGCTACTATGAAGACATGTCATGCTAGCTTCTGAATTACTAGAGTCAGCATGCATCAAGTCCTTTCGAGCAACAGTATCCTTTTGCATCTCTGTTAGATCTAACTCTGCCTTGCTTAAAACTTCCAAACTTAAAGATGTACTAGAGTAACTTACAGTAGGATCTGCTATACTAAAATATTCATCATCAGCATCCTTCTTGTTGTCCATCCCTATAAAGGCCATTAATCCCTCTGATTCTCCAGCTTCTTCTTTATTTTGAAATGTATTATACAATTGTCCCTTTGTTAAATGCTCTGCAGAATTGGAGTCTTTTATCTTTATTTTTGAGTCCTCATCTATACAAGAGATATCACGTTGTACATTTGACGAGTCAAGGTCATGTGACTCATCCTTTACCATGAATGTGCGTGTAAGATTTGAACATATGTGTTTTCCCATTTTCTCTGTTTTTGACACGTTGATCATGTTGTTCTTCAGCTTTCCACTGTGAGAACTGGACACTGCAGTATCAGGAGAAATGTCAAGTTTTGCTACTCTGTTTAATTTCCTTCTTTTTGGATTCTCATTTTTTGGTGTGTCGTGTCTTTCTTGCTTTTCCCCTCCATGGTTTTTAACAAGGTCTATTACAGACTCATCGCTGCTTTTATTTTGTTCAGACACAGTGTGAACAATGTTTTGGTTAGGCAATTCTTCAGCGGAATTATGCAGCCGTTTCAGTGTGACTTTAATCTGTGGTTTATCCTTTCCCGTACTCTCCAGCAAATTTTGCTCACTTGGTATGGTTTTTGCCAAACTATGGCTGAAAGATATGTTTTCCAACATATTTGGGCTATGTGAATCATTGTTTACACTGCAATGTAAGAATGTTTTTTTATCTTCATGTTCATGAACTTCATCATTTATCCACTCTCTCTCAGTATGTTGTAGTCCATTCACAACATAAGTTTGTTTTCTGCTCCCAAGGCAACCCCTATTTATCTTTCTACCAGTCTCAGGCCTTACAATTCTACCACCCTCAAGCTTCAAGTTCTCTAGCACTGGTATCCTTAATTTTTGTGCTGTTTGGAGGACTCCATAGGCATCCGCTGGAGCTACCTCCAGTTCTGAAGTATACATGTAGCGTACAAGGGGAAGCAGGTGGTGGTTGGGAATTCCACTGACATTTAGGATACGCCTATTGCGTAATACTGGTCCTTCAGACTCCAATATCACATCTGACATCTTGACAGTACCCCGAAGCAGTTGGGCTAGATATGGACTGCAGGCTGCAATTACACACGAGTGGACATGGAGACCATCACCTTCAGCTTAAAAAAAAAAAAAAGTCAAATAAAATGCTTTAGAAAAAACAAATCAATTTGTCTACTTTTCCTTATGACACATTTTAATTCTATACATATCAACTCCATTTAATAGCCTACAGTGGTACATAACTAATAACCCAGTGGCACTATCCATACACACAAAAATCTAGTGCATACCATGGTTTGTGAAAAATAGAAAAACCCTCAATGTAGCTCAGATGGGTTCTCAAAACTAAGAAACCGTTGCCATCAAACTCCTTGCCATCCACTAGTGATCAAGAGTCAATTGTCTGATCATCCTGGTCCACGAACCTGGTCTAAAGCAGACAAAAAGGTTTTTTTTTTAATATTAGGTGTGTATATTAAAGTTAACTCTGCTGATTTGTGTATACAGTCAAGTCGGGATCACTGTTCTGTCCTTTAAACCTATAGTTTCACTCAAGCCGGATAGTACAGCTCTCGCTATACTTCCAGCCTGCTGCGGATATGAAAGCGGAGGCTGTCATACACAGAAGAGCTAATGTTGTTTCAGACCCCCTCTCCCCTTGGGCATTGTATGAACCGGTCACAGAATACGCTGTATTCTGTAAATGGTCTAGGGCAGGGGTGTCCATTAGGTCGATTGCAATGCTAATGCTGGTAGATCACGATCGCAAGTGGGTTCGCTGTCCCGAGCTCTCTTCTGTGGTGCTAGTACAGCCAAATGTGTTCTTAAGTTCCTCACTGCAAAATACCAACACGTTTCTTCATTTTAAAAAAAAAAAAAATATTGCAGCAAAAAAAAAATTTCCAAAAAAGGGGTCATTCTGGGTTTTTTTGCACTGTCCTGACATTTTTATTTGTTATGATTTATAAACGAAACTAAGAGAAACAGGCTTTTTTTTGGTCTTCTTTTACTTTATATAGTAAACAATTTTTTAAAAAAGCAGTTATTAAATACCACTAAAAGAAAGCTCGATTTGTTCCCAAAAATTATATAAAATTAACTTTGTTACAGTGTTGCATGAGGAATTCTCAGCCAAACTTGCACAGAAGACTGAAATGGCCAGGTAATGAAGCAGGTGTAACATGCCAGTACTGAGTGGTTAAAGGACCAGCACTAATATATCACTATATATCACACAGTGCTGTCACAAGACCAGTTGGGAGCACAGTAGAGACTGGCAAGAAATCACCACCAGAAGTAGAGGTAACATGGAGGGTCACATAACCAGGGAACCAGGGATTTCAATAAACTACTGCTTTAGGCACCTGCAGTGCCTTGTTCCATCACTGAGCCATTGTTACAGAGATTAAAAGCACCCTCTCTGCTCTGTTCTCATGAACACTGCCCTATAGACACTAAGCCACTAATCACTGCGTCAGCCATATCAAAATCTTATGCAAATTTTTCACCGACACATCTCAACATATCAGCTTACCAAAGGCTTGAAGTACCTACTTCACCCTAGGACGACAAAAAACAATAAGCTAGCATTTTTGGCAGATGAAAATGAGGGCTGCAACTGAATAAACTATAATAATCGATAGAGAATTATTGTCAACGATTCTCATTGTCGATCAGTTGTGCACCCCCTAGTTTTCTCCTCCGTGCTGGGAGCAGCAGGGATCGGAGGGGACACAGACCACTGCAGTTGGTGCCCTGCGATGAGGAGAGCTACCCCCAAACCTCCCCTGCAGCTCTGCCCTCCCTGCTGGATGCTGCAATTTGTGTCCCCTCTGATCCCTGCTGCTCTCCCTGCCTGTATCGGCAGAGGCAGTGGGGATCGGAGGGGACACAGACCACTGCAGCCAGCAACCAGAGGGGAGGAAAGACAGCTGTCAGCCAACGCCGCGGTGACTCTACATTGGGTGCAATAGCCAGCCTTGGGTACAAATTGCAATAGCAGGCTGCCTATTGCACCCCGCTGCCTACTGTGTTTATATTCAGCTGCAGAACCTTGCCGCCAGCAGCTATCATTCCCCGGCTGAAGCGCAATGTGTGCTTGAATAGCTTCTTTGAAGTGGAAAGGTGACACTAGGGGTCTAATAGACATGTCACCTAAACGCTTGACGTCCGCCCGTTGTAAAAAAAACAGACGTACAGCACACTCCCGCTGGCAGGTCGCCGTAAATAAACTTTTTTTTTTATCCCTGCTCGTGTGCACGGGCAGAAAAAAAAAAGCTGTAATATGTAAACAGCCGTTACCGGCTGTTACACATACAAGCGCTTGGTGGCTCTATAGCTGTCCAATCGCTTGTACATGCTGTCCTGTGCACCCCTCCCCCCCTCCTCCTGCAGTGCCGCCATCCCCCCCTCCTACACCTTCCATCCCGGGCTCCGCTACCCCCTCTGCGGTCCGGGACCAGCTCGGCTAGTTTCAGGAGGAAGATGGGAGATCAGCATCTTCCTCCTTGCTGACCTCCCTCTGACGTCTGAATGTGGAAGCGATGTGTAATACATCACTTCCACATTCAGCTGTCATTTCTCTGGCTTATATAGCCAGAGAAGAAGCTGGTGAAGCAGATCTCTGCTTCATCAGCTTCTTTGGGGGTCCCCAGGTGACATTAGGGGTTTTAGAGACCCCTAATGTCTCCATAAAGAGGACCCCACAAATTTTAAGTTCCCCACTCCCACGTTTACGCACATATAAACGTAAATACGCGCCAGGTGCACCAGTGCACGAAAACAACAGTTGCGCTACACATGTTACATATCGCCATGAACGTCGGAGTGAGAGCAATATCTTTCGTGCTCTCAATCACTGATACTAAACTGATGAGCGGTAAAAGCGTTTACAGCATCGCCTTTTGGGATATTGTAGTTCTTTGAGGAAACAAAAGTTGGGTGCACCTATGTACGAAAACCCCAATTGCGCTACACGTCAGGTATCACAGAATGCGCCAGAGTGAGAGCAATAATTATTGAACCAATATTTATGGCTAACTCTAAACTGATCACCCGGCTTTTATATTTTATAAAAGTCATTATTCGTTTCGACCTGGCAAATTCTGGTGCGGGAGGTGGCATTATTTTCAATGGCACACCAAATGCGCCTCCTGCTCGCTCTGGAACGCGCAGTACCACAATGCCCTGCGTTCCAGTGCGGTGCGATTACAAAAAATTGTGCATGCAGTTTCATTCTGAAGTAAACTTTGTTTGTAACACTGCATTTATGTATTTTAAATAAAAGATGGTATTTAATATTTTTTTATTCGATTAATCGAAAAAGTAATCATCCAACTAATCGATTATGAAAGTAATCGTTAGTAACGTACCCTATACTAAACCTTTGCTTGTTACGCCTAAATATCAAAAGGTTTTAAATATGTGCTTCCACCAGGTTAGATAAGCACTCAGCAACTGTTAACCCCATCATGACTGAGGCCCTTTTTTCAATTTTTGCACCCATGTTATATTCCACATTTTAGGCCTGAAAATGATGTAAAACCCCCCAACATTATATATTTTCTGAATGCCAAGACCCTATAGAATAAAATGGTGGTAGTTGAAAATTTTTATGTTGCGCAATATTAGCACAACTTCTTATTAAACCCCAAAATTTAGTGACAAATTTAATTAAATGCCCCAAAACACAACAAATTACCCATTTTTTAAATGAAATATAAAAGATGAGGTTACAACAAGTAAAACGATACCCAACATGCCCAGTTTACAGATTGCGTGCGACCGTTAAATGGCGAAAAACTGCAGTACCCCAAAAAGTCAATAAAAGACACTTTAAAAGCCCCCACAGGTCATCAATTTACAAATCCCCCAAATACAGGCCCTAGGATTATTGCTCTCACTCCGGCGTGCCGCGGCGATACCCAACATGTGTAGCGCGTTCGTCGTTTTCATGCGTAGGCGCACCCGACGCGTGTTTACGTGGCGACGCGCGTGCTCGCGGGGGCGGGGTACTTTTTAAAATAAATTTTTATTATTATTAGATTTATTTTATTTCATTTTAATTTTAAAAACTGTTTTTTTTTTTTTTTTTTTTTTACTTTACTTTGACTGCTATCACATGGGGGGGCTTGCAAGCCCCCCCATGTAATAGCAGATGGTGGTGACAGGTCCTCTTTAAGGTGATGCTGGGGGTCCAAAAGACCCTCAGTGTCACCTTTACACTGGAAATAAGCTATTGAAGTGCAGATCGCACTTCAATAGCTTATAGCTGGGCTGCAGGAGCCCAGAACTGACAGCCCAGGGACCGGAAGTGATGCAATCTGCATCGCTCCCGGTCCCATAGAACGGGGAGGGGATCGATGAACGGAAGTTCGTCGACCTCCTCCCCAGCTCCCCGCGGACACAAAGATCGCCGGTCCCGGGCCCGTAGGAGGGGCAACGGAGCCCGGGAAGCACGGCGGGGGTGTCCGGCGGGGGGGGCGGCCCCTTCTTCGGGACGCAGAAGCGATCTGGCGACAGGTAAGTCGCCAGGATCGCTTCTGTTGTAAAGCCAACAGTCGGCTCTACAAGTTTAAACAGAGTCCCGGCGGCAAAAGTCGCCGGGAGTCTGTTTAAACAGCCCCGATGCTGGCGACGTACACTGTACGTCGTCAGTCACGAAGGGGTTAAATACTGTATGAAAACCATACTATAGTCTTGAGGCACATACCTCATCTTTGGTAGACTAACAATAAACCAATATATTACCCATATTAAAGGCTTAGAGGAGCTGGTTTACCTTTGTTAGTGCAACACTTAAGCTGGCCCATCAGGTGCAGTCACTGTTCAGGTATTCAGGCATCCACCATAAATGCTTGAATAAAATAGCGGGCTGTGGATGTTTCCCCATCCACAATGCAGGAATGTGTGAATCCTGCGGTTCCATGCACCGAGCAGGTGGTTTCTATCTACATTTAGCCCTGCTCCTATCAAGCAGTAGCAAGGGAGCCGCTGCTTGTTTTGTTCAATTTGATCTAGGTGGCTGTTCAGCCAGCCAGATCACTTGTAGCAGCCTGCTCGTCTCTCCCCCTCATGGGTTTTCGGGGTCCCCTGCTCTTCTGGGGGACCCAGGACCATGGCAAAGGACTGCAGGATGGAGAACAGGCAGCAGATCTGCTTTGTGTGATCAGGGAGACAGAAGCACAGTCCTACAAGCGCTTCCAGTCTCAGCTTTCATAACCCAGACTGCACAGGTGATCAAGCACAATGCTGTGCTTGATCTTCTGTATTGGAGGGCAGGGGTCTAATAGAAGAGTATAAGAGGACAATGCTTAGCTTCAGGCAGCAGGAACATTGGGCACACAATGCATTGCATTTCTGCTGTCAGTTTCAACGAGAGGCTCTGCAGGCAGCTGTAACATAGCAGCAGGGAAAGCCTGTAGTTAGTAGTATCCGACACTCCTGGAAGTGTTCAGATTGAACTGGTGACAGGAACTCTTTAAATACAAACTATTTTCACTATAACTACTCACCATCACCCTGCAGAGTAACATCACAGAATAGACCTTCTTGTTGTTGTTGCTGTAGCTGCAGAAACAGTGTCCGCAAAAGACGCGGGTTCCAATAAGACAGCCGCCGACCCATTGCCATTTCCTAGACATAAGGGTAAAAGTAATAGGATACATTTCATAAATTGTATAAATTAGCATAACTGCATATTATTTCAGGAGAGAAATTGTCACTACCAATAAAGAGCCTCAATACCCAATTTGGAAAATACATTAAAAGAAGAACTCCAGGATAGATTTTATTAACCCTTGCAGTGGGGCTACCCTCCGCACTGCAAGAGTTAACCTGCTCGATTGTGTCTAGGTGCTTAGAAAAAAAAAAAAGTTATACTTACCCGATCATTCGAGCCGGCTTGTTCTTAGACTGCTCTCAACCCTCCTTTGCAGCGGTCTAAGAATCCTTGTGTCATCACATTCTATACAATTGTATAGACGGGAGGACAGTGAGGAACATTCCATCTGTGCAGAAGTGGAAGAGACATGCTTCAGTGACCAGAGAAGCAGGGAGTTGGCTCAGCAGTTCAGGTGAGTATTTTTTTTAGCAACTAGATAAAAACAAGCAGTTAGCCCTTGCAGTGCGGGGGGTAGCCCAACTGCAATAGTTAATAAAAATGTTCCCTGGATTTCTTCTTTAAAATACTGACCATTAGCTGCAGCTCTGAAAAGACACTAGTGATTTAGCAGACAGGGGTGGGGCAGCCACAGAGAGCATCAAGAAGATGCATCCATCCAGCTGCTGAAAATTTTAGCAGCAACTGCAAGAGAGTGAAGACTGAGTTCAGTGGATCACTTATGCTATTATAAATGTTTTTTAAAAAGCAGTGTCCATTTAGGGCTTGTTCACACCATGACTTGACAACATCCAGACCACAGCCTTTTTTTGTCCACACCTAAAATGCATTTCAATGTATCCCTATGATCAGAGCTTAAAAAATTTGATGGTGTCTCACCAGTCAAAAATTTCACCAGTCAGCATGACCGGACTATCGGCCTTGCAATTTATGTTAACATTTTTTGGGGACAGATAGAGCTTTCTTTTGGAGGTATATAATCGCCACTGGGGGGGTTTACTAATACAATGAAAAAAGTACCGTAAATGTAAAAAACAACGTTAAGGGTCACGTCAAGTAAATAGACACATAGTAACATGTGCGGCACAATCGTCATTTTCGCACGTAGGCGCACCCAACACATATCTGCGTGTGTATGTGGGGGGGCTGGGACTTTAAAAAAAATGTTTGCTTTATTTTTTTTTTATGATTCTTTTTTTGTATTACTTTTTTTTTTTTAACACAACTTTATTGCTATTACATGGGGGGCTAGGAATCCCCCTATGTGATAGCCAATTTACATGACAGGTCCTCTTTATGGAGACATCAGGGGTCTCCAAGACCCCTAATGTCACCTAGGTACCCCCAGAGAAGCTGATGAAGCCGAGATTCATCAGGTTGCTTCATCAGCTTCCGTAGCTGGAGAGGGACACTGAATGCAGGGGGGGGGGGGGGGGAGTTTCGTGGTCTTT
>NW_017306602.1:289371-292152 GCF_000935625.1 Nanorana parkeri
GGGGGGGAATATTGCATGCACTATTTTTCTTGGAACACACAAAAACGCATGTAAACACACTGCACCTCAAAGCTTATTTTAGGGTAAAAAAAATGCTTTAAATGCACCAGAATGAGTCAAAAATGCATTGCATATGTAAAAACACATCCAGATATGCTCCAGACATGGTGTGAACAAGCCCTTAAAGCTGAACTCCAGACACATAAAAACACACAATTTAAAGTTAATTGACAAGATACGGGCCAATGAATGATCAGCCACAACCCCTGTAACCTTTTGTCATCCCACTGTAGCGGAATCAGGCCCAACATACATGAAAGTGAATACTCCCCCTGCTCTGGATTCAACAGCAGTGCAGCATCATTGCCACAACACATCACAGGAAGCTGCATTATGTGGACTTGCACTGAAAAGAAAACTGCAGATGCACCTAAAATTAGGTGTTGCATCATTTATTTTTAAGGCCATAGCTCCACTTGAATCTATTTTTTTTTTTTTTTTAACATAAGGCTAGCAAAAGTATCATAGTCCACCTTGATAGCCTCCTATAATTCATTTTATCAGCAGAACTTCATCTGGGAGAAAAACAAAAGTGAATCACCAACCAGCGTTTAATGTCACTTTAAGGTCACCATTGTCTCCTTCCCATCTGCCTGGGTGTCATCCTGATCCAATGGCTTCAATGGTAAAATGCCCTGGAACAAGCATGCAGATGATATAGCAGACCTCCTGATCTGTATACTCTATTTCGGTAAATGGCTCCAAGTGCTCATTCCATTGAATACCACAGCCAAGCAGCCATGTAAAATGGCAATGGTAACCTCGCATCTACAAGACATGTAGAGGGTACAAACGCTCCAGCTAGCATTCCCCACACCTGAAATGAACAGCGGGGCCAGCAACACTACTTCCACGCCGACCTCTCCACTTACTATATGAACACACAGCCAGGTGACATACGTGGGGCCCCCACAAAGAAAGGTAAGTCACCCCAAAATACCTGCACAAGGCGCACGACTAAGTGTTTTTGTACTGCAGTCTCACGTATCTGCCAGCACGACGTCCCCCCCAGCAAAGCCGTGAAACACGTGCCCAGTCCTGTCCGTTCTGTCACTCGACCTGCAATCTCATTGGTTAATCATGTTCGGCCTTTACATGATTGGTTATTGTCAGCTCTTTATCAGCCTATGAGTGTAAGGAGATGGAGCGTCGATATCGCTGAAGCGGGGACTGTGCTCCGCAGGTTGACAAAGGGCGGAGCATTTAGAGGCGATGGCTTTCAGTGCACGTCCTCAACTTTACAAGCACTTGTATTTCAGATGCTATTGGAATATATTACAATCTTTGCTGCTCCTTGTACTCAGTGTTCATCTTGCTGCAGAAAGAGCCTGGCCCTAATATCTGCTTTTAGGTGGCTCCTTTACCTTGCAGTACCCAATGAAGCCACACATTTTTGCACACTCCTGGGATCCGACTACATAGGTTTTGTGAGGCAAGCTCTATTTTTTGCGTTTGCAGTGCAATGGAACGCAGGCAAAGTTTTGCCACGCGTCCAGTCGCACTGCGGGCGGGGGTTGGAAGCGGTGCCATTGAATTCAATGCACCGCCATGCCCCAGAATGCAGGGGGAAGTTTTGTGAGGGATCACAGTGCGTTCCAGCAGCTACCGCTCTGGAACGCACCACATTTGGTGTGAACAAGCCCTGAAGGAACACACAGCTCAGTGAATGTTACTGATCAGCTTCTTACATGCTATTTAAAATATATATCTTAGAGTGTAATTCTACTTTGCCAGGTGAATTTGGGAGAATGGAATTACCCCCACCAAACTCCATTTATTGATAGTACGACTCAGAAAAATTCATCTCAGACATGATTCCTTTATCTGGATGTTCAGAAATAATGGGCACTGGTCATTTTTGTAGATTTTTAGTGAAGTTTATTGCACATAGTAATATGGGAAAGAAAGTGGGGTATGGATAAAGATATCCCCAAGTACACCAGATCTCATTACTCTACACTGGGCCATAATCTCTTCTACATCTTTCCTTTAAATGGTATGATGGTTATCCAGGGCCGGCGCTAGCACAAGTCAACATGGGCACTTGCCTTACGGCGCCAGGGAACAGGGCGGAAAATGATAAAATGGAGGCACAGGATGATATGGGGCACAGGATGGCATGAAGACACAGGATGACATCAAGACACAGGATAACATGGAGGCACAGGATGATATGGGGCACAGAAGATGGGACCATGGGAGACAAGGCCCCGGCCAGCGGAGGCTCCAGCAAGATGCTTCGGTGGCTGGAGGAAGAAGAGGCATGAAATACACATCCGTGCGGGTGCAGGTGTCCGTGCTGGGATGCAGATAGGATCCATCCTGTCTGCGTATTAGTATGAACATCCGTACCCGTGCAAATGTGCAGTTCAGTTGAGCGTACAGCCGCGTCTTCCCATAGAGAAGAACAGGCTGCTGCCTACAAATCACACGCAGCTTCCTGGGAAGCCTGTCCTTCCCGGGAACGTCCCGATACGTCCGTGAACGTCCCACGAATCTGTATTCTGCATTGCGTTTTATATAATGTATTATTGCTGGGATTTCTGCACTTTAAAAAACCACAAATAGTTTGTTTGCTATCTTTCTCTGTAAAAGATAAATAAGTTAAACGATCACTTTAACCCTTTCGCTACGCTGTGTTTGTGTTGTGATAAAATGATACAGGTGTTTATTTATTGCAACACAAAGATCACAACGCATGGCAATGCGTCACAAAGCTTT
>NW_017306602.1:292201-305735 GCF_000935625.1 Nanorana parkeri
GGGGGGGCGGCAAAATGCACCTTCGCCTGAGTTGGCAAAAATCCTTGCACCGGCCCTGTGGTTATCTTCAAAATCATAGACTGTGCTGGCTGAATGCCTTTAGAGTTCAGGGTCCCTGGCAATTGAGGTTCAATTAGAGGCTCAATCTTCACTTCCAAGGATAGATAGCACAAAATGGTTTATGTGTATAACCTTCCACTCAACTATGCCTCTCCATGTCTCCATATATTGGGGGATAGTTGCTGATTGCTTCCCCAAAGCCTTCCACTCTCTTCTTCCAGCAGCTAGCACCTTGTGGGATTCCTCATAGGAGCGGAAATCCCTGCATCTTTCCATGTGTCTAGGCTCAAGTCCTAGGAGAGACTGACCTCTAAGCTGATCCTCGTAGGGCATAAACCCAGGAGGAAAAAGGCAACAGGAAGTTGTTCAGGAATGTAATAGTTCTCCCAGCAGCAGGTTATCCATGCCCACTGATTGGCCAAGCTATCAGATATTAATAACACAGAATCATATATCTCTAGCACATCCTTTTGAAGCAAGCTCAAGCAACATGTGGCAGACAAAATACACTCTGTGCTTAGAGGAACACTCCTGTTGGGGTAAAGTTAGGCTAGCAACTGTTGACTACAAAATCCACAAAGATACAAAAAGGACTTTAGCAAAAATCCTACTGCAAACTCCTCATTATCTGGCATTCAAGCAACCGGCACTCTCAAGCAACAGGTATAATATGTCCTTGATTTATTTTTTTGCCTGTGGCTTGATGCACGCTAAAAAGTTGTCGGTTGCTTGGTGCAGACTAAAAATTTCCTTAGCAACTAAATGTATTTAATTGCTAAGGAAATTCTTTGTTTACCGCTAGATTTCGCTGTTGGCAGCAGGATGTAAACAATGGGCAACAATAGGCAGCTTGCTATTGGCTAGTTCAAATTGCAATAGCCAATAGCAGGCTGGCTGCTGTACCTACCCTCTGAGCAGAGGAACAGACCTGAGAGAGAAAGTTCTCTCCCAGATCTGCTCCTCTGCTCAGTGGGCAGGGTTTCAATAGCCAGCCTGCTATTGGCTATTTCAAACTGCAATAGCAGGCTGGCTATTGTGCCAGCCCACTGAGCAGAGGAGCGGACCTAAGGGAGAACTTTTTCTTTCAGGTCCGCTCCTCTTTTCAGTGGGCAGGCTTTCAATAGCCAGCCTGCTATTGGCTATTGCAAATTGAAATAACGAATAGCAGTCTGGCTAATGCTCCTGGCTGCTTACATTCAGCTTTCGGCTGAGGATGCTAGGCAAGTCAAAAAAAGCTGATTTACATAACCTGATCCTGACTCCTGCCTGTTCCCTCTAAACTGCTAAACTGTTCTCCAGGTCTAAGGACCACTGATGTCATCAAGAACAATGCAGGCTCCATAGCCCTCCATTGTATGTGTGGATGCCGAGGGACAGTCCACAGCCACAGTGGAGGGGAGAAGAGGAGAATACTGACTGCCGGGGAGCGAGGATCAAGTAAGTAAAAAGATTTTTCCTGCCCCCTAGGCATAAATGATGCTGTTAACCCTTGCAGTGCATGGGGCAGCTTCACTGCAAGGGAAATCTTTTAATTTCCCTAGAGTTGGACTTTAAAAAGCAATGTTAAAATTATTTAGTTAAACAAATTAGTAATTTAGTTATTGTTATCCAATGCATACCTACACTGCTAAATGTGGTCTGGCTATCTGGGCTTCAATGACATGTGGCTATAAAAGAGTTTAATTACATTGCCATTGCATCTCAATTTTATAAGTATTGTATTGGGTAATACTTGGAATAATACAAAGGCATATTTGTTGGATTCGGCCTACATGTCTACCCATGTTAAGCTTTTATGATTTGAGTTTCAAACTTTCAAGCTCATAACACAGAGAGATCCTTTAATATAGTATAGCTGGTTATTAAAAAGCCTGGGGCATTGTATCTTTTAAATATATATGTCAGTACAACTCCCCAGCAACCCTTATTTGACGTCCATGGTACTCAGCATGGATCCTCATTGTTATAAGCTACACAATCATGCCTTCTAATGTTCCGACTCCTCTGGACGGGGTGCCTAAAACCTGCATGGAGCACATCAAAGCTCCATTCTCAGAGACATACTGGTGTTTTCTTCTGCCAGGACACAGAATGTATGAGCGACATTCTCTTTTTTTTGTAGAAGGTACAGCTTTAGCATGAGCTCCTGTGACACCGTTCTGTCTGATCTTCACAGCTTTTGACTCATGTTTGTACATTTTGCCAAGGTTGTGGCAAGGGACAGAAACCTATTGACAGCCACTTTGAAAATACTGGTTTCAGTGTTAATGTAAAAATCATTTTAAGTCAGCTTGTTAAAGATGACAGCTATTTTTTATGCAATTCCTTTGAAAGATGAAAACACATCAGAGTATCAGTCCAAACTGTTTTTTTCCCCCCAAAGCTAACCCTGCTGGTGTTGCAAGTTCTTCTGGAAATAAAAGGATAAAAGAACAAAACTGAGCTCAAGCTGATTACCTTTTATACAAAAAAATAAGCTGTACAATTAAGTAGATAGTTCCCATGTCTAACCAGGATGTGAATGTGCTCAGCACATAAAAATAACAGGAAAATGTACTGTGTAAAAGAACACATTAAAGTGAACCGTAAATATACACCGATCAGACATAACATTATGACCACCCAAAACATTCCGGACCGATCAAAGGTATGCTTTGGTATCTGCCACAAAGCCATCAGTAGCAGAGCCTTTAAGTTGCGAGGTGCGGCCTCCATGGATTAGACTTGTTTTTCCAGCACATCCCACAGATGCTCGACTGGATTGAGATCTGGAGAATTTGGAGGCAAGGTCAATACCTCCAACCCATTGCTGTGTTCCTCAAACCATTATTGAACCAATGTGGCATAATCCTGCTGAAAGAGGCCACTGCCATCAGCAAATACAATTTCCATGGAGGGGTGTACTTGGTCTGCAACAATATTTAGGCAGGTGCTAAGTGTTAAAGTAACATTCTCATAAATGGCAGGAGCCAAGGTATCCCTGGAGAACATTGCCCAAAGCACCACACTGCCTGTGCCAGTTTGCCTTCTTCCCATAGTTCATCCTGGTACCATCTCTTCCCCAGGTAATCGACATACATGCACCCGGCCATCCACAGATGTAAATGCAAACATTTCTCTGGCCAGACCATTTTCTTCCACTACATGGTCCAGTTCTGATGCTCACATGCCCATTGTAGGTGCTTTTGGTGGTGGACACGAGTCAGCATGGCATGCACACTCAACGGTCTGTGTCTATGCAGCCACATATTCAACATACTGAAATGTACTGTGTGTTCAGACACCTTTCTATCAGAACCAGCATTTACTTTTTCAGCAATTTGAGATACAGTAGCTCTTCTAATGGATCAGTCTACACGGGCCAGCCTTTGCATTAATAATGCTTGACAGCCCGTGATCCTGTCACCTGTTTACCGGTTTTCCATCCTTGGACCACAAAAAAAATGGGAACATCCCACCAGTGCCCTTGTCAAGGCTGCTCAAATCCTTATGCTTGCACATTTTTTCTGCTTCCAACACATTACCTTAAGTGACAAAATGTTCACTCATTTTTTTACTTCACATTTCAATGGTCATAATGTTATGACTGATAAGTGTATGTTGGATTGTATTGTACACATTGGCCAAATGTTAAAATGTGAAGGGAAACTACAGTGAGGGGAAGTTATCAAAATTGGAGCAAACTAAATCTGGTGCATGGCAACCAGTTTCTATCTTTAATTTTCAAAGCTTAACTGAACAAACCAGAGAGAAGCTCATTGGTTATTATGGGCAACTGCTTCAGATTCTGTCTGCTCCAGTTTTGATAAATTCCAGTTAGTCATCGGAATTCATAAACAGTGTCTTCAACATGCTTTAGAATTTCGTGGTGCATCCGCATGACAAATGTAGGTGTTTGGCACTAGATTCATGTACCTGTTGGCGCAAATAATAACATTTGCTGTGCGTAAGCACAATGAGGCCAAAGTGTCCATACCTGACACTGTTCAGGTATGACACTCTGTTCAGGTATGGGGAATTCAGAGAACTGAGTTCCTCATCAGGTCTGCTCTGCTGCTGATTGACATCTGGTAGGGGGCAGGTGCTCTAGACAATAGTAGGCTGGCTATGGCACCCGCCCACTGCCTGCTGTCAATCTTCAGCAGAGCAGACCTGATAGGTAACTCAGTTTTCAGAATTCCGCATCAGGCTCTTCCCACTCAACTTCACTAAGACAATTAAATGGAGGGAGGTTGCTGGCTGACATCATTACCCAAATATTGCCAATTTGTTGTTCAAGTAAAGTTCTGCCTAAAATAATTTCTGAAATTATTTCAAGCTGATGAGTTTATGTTTTATTGTATTAAATAGAGCGATTTGTATATTGGCCTCTAGAAGACCTCTGAATGGCTTAAATGCAAATGCTGTTTAAAACAGAACTGTAGCGTAGCCAAGGGTCGGTATAGCATTTGACACAGCATGGCAGACATACCTTCCCCAGCACTGACAGCCTTCGAAACCCTGTTAGCAGTCCAACCACCACCGCTGAACCACCGCTGCTATCTGCTTTACTGCTTCTTCTGGCACAGCGTCCGTCTTCCCTTTTTAGCCATTGAGCGGCTTGATCCAAACCTAACCTAGCAGCTTCAGTCACGGCACCAGTGCAGAAAGAGTACAAAGTAATTTTTGCAAAGCTAAGGTCTAAATGAACTAAAAACTTGTGGAGGGTAGAAAAAACATAATTAAAGATAATATCAAGAAGAGCCATCCTTATCTGACAAAAAAGGAGGGGTATGCTTCACGGGTCACCAAAACATAGTTGTAAGAATTGAACTGGGCAAAGAGGGCAGCTAAGGAGCTGAAGGGTTAACCACTTGCCTTGAACAAGCTGATCTGTTTTAGATCACTGTAAGAAAATGCAACCATAGCTGTGCACTAATTGATCATCCTCTTGTAATATACCAACATGCACTGAACTTGAACTAGAAACCAACTCAGAAACCCTGAAAGCCCCCAAAAAACAGAGAAAATAGCAGTTTTAAATAAAAGAGTCTTATAAAAAAAGAACAAAGGGCTTCAGTACCGACAATCAAATCACAGAGCTTCTTAAATGGAATGGGAGATCTATTAACAGCACAAGATAACATTTTATGTAACCCTTTTAAAATTTCTAACAGTAAAACATGCAGGTGGCACAGTGCCGTAGTGCCAGCCCATTCTGCCTTGCAGCACTGAGGGTCCCCGGTTCATATTCTGGTCAGGACACTATCTGCAAGGAGTTTTGCATGTTCTCCCTGTACTTGTGTGGGTTTCCTCTGGGAACTCCAGTTTCCTTCCACACTCCAAAGACATGCTGGTAGGTTGATCAGCTCCTGTCTAAATTGGCCCTGTGTGCGTGATAGGGACCTTGGATTGTAAGCTCCTTGAGGGCAGGGACTGATGTGAATCTGCAACTATGTAAAGCACTGTGTAAATTGTCAACGCTATATACTGTAAATACCTCTAATATAACATGCAATGATAATATGTAGCTTTCTAAAGAAGAAAAACCCAGCAAACTTTATGAACCAAGAAAAAAACCCCACTGACACAAAGGAAATTGAAAACAGTATCAGCAGAATCACCCAGAGGAGAAACGTCTAGCACATCCACGGATCCTTGCCATTGCTGCCAAGTAGTTACATAAGCAACCTTGGTTGATTCAGCAATAGTGTTCAATATCATGTGAGAAATCAACTGTGGATCATTAGAATAAAAAGTGCTTTGGCACTGCATGCATTTGCTGTTCATCGTGAGAGGTAGAAATCTGAAACTGCAGAAAAATTTAAAATCCTGTCGACACAGAACATCGGCTATGATATTCTTGCTTCCCTGAAGGTGTTAGGCTTTGGTCCAAATGTTAAAACAAAGACATAAAAAGAACCAAATACCTTAACATTTTGATTACTAAGGGGGATTTAGAGGACAGATAGTTCACTGCATACAGAACTCCGCTGTTGTCAGTTTGCAGCAGGATTGTCCAGTTGCTGAACTGCTTGCCCCAGAGTGTCAGCCACAGGACAAAACTGCAGAAGTACAATATTTTTTGTAATACCAGTTTAAACCAAGAATCAGGCAGACATCTGCACACCATGCACCTGCCTAGAAAACACTAAAACTTACATCAGCTGCATCAGTAAATAACTGAAGGTGTTCATCTGCAACAAATTCTTCCTGCAACAAAGAGCACTAATAGGTTGAAAGGAATTCATGCCAACTCATCAAATCATCCTTAACCACTTTAATATGAATATATGAGTGCTATGAATATGCAAATTAGGGGATTTAAGGTCTAGGATTAGAAGTGCCAATCTCCTAGAAAAAAACCTTGCCCATAGTCATAGCACGTGAAGTAAATGCCAACAAACCTAATAGAGATTGATGGCTATTAACAGTCGTTTTGTTTATACAGATTAGTACATTTAATGTTGACCTCAAAGAAGCAATATTTTTGTTCAGGGAGTCTAAACTCCATTTTGTTAGTGTAACTCCTTAGGCCCTATGAAGAGAAAATCACCCAAATGGTGCAATATTGCACCCTTGAGATGCTCATGTCTTACCATCCATTCCAAAAAACAGGTATAGGCAAGACAGTGAGCAAACCATAGAAAGGCACTGGTCAATGTAAAAACTGCCCTCAGACTGGAAGCCCACAGATTTAAAAGCTTGCTGCCAAATCAGCAACAAGCGAAAGGCAGATTTTATATCAGATTTGATCAAAAGAGCTCAAGGACCAAAGGATTTGATCACAAACAGGAAAACAAAAGGGGAACAGAGCGCCACCTCCGTGTGTAAAATCGTTTATTACAATAAATAAAACAAGGGATTAAAGTACTCGCAAGCAAACGTTTTCCTCACGCTTTAACAACAAACGAGATTGCGCTTTTTCATCACGCTTTAACAACAAACGAGAGGCCACACTGTCTGTTAACCCAACATGGTATCCCCCCGACTATGTAACACGGTAGCCTCTGGTCACATCACCGACCGCAGTCAGCCAAGATTGACGCGTTTCAGGGGCAAGCCCCCTTCATCAGAATCATGATCACAAACGGCCTGGTCAAAATTGAAATATTTAACAGAAGAAATGCTATCAGCAATTCTGTCAATAAGGGAGGAAACTTTAGGAAAAGACATGATGCGTCAAATGAAATTCATTAGGCTCTTATTTTAGGTGCAGCACCTAACAGTAAAAATCAAAACATTCCTTCAACACTTTAGAAAATAAACACACCAGGCATCTAATTTTCTATAAAATTTCTATAAAATGTAGTTTCTAATGACTGATAATCGGTATTAAGAGACTCATTTGCACTTGAATAGGGGTATATTAGGCACAGAGGAATGCTGGAATGGGAGGCTATGATTTCCCAGGCAGGGGGAAAAGGGGGGAAGGTAAAAAAAATAAGGAAGAAGAGATCCGAGATACCTTTTTTGGCATTAGGAAACAATATAAAACAAAGTATTGCCTTTTGGTGGAATAAAATGTATTTGGGGAAGTACCTGGACCAGAGCATCTGTCCTCAAGGCCCTAGGATCCAGGTTTTCCCCAATATAAAGGAAATTTCATCTTAGTTCAAATCAAAATGCAAAAATAATTTTGACCTATGTAGTCGAAACTTGATGATGTTATGTTATGTGATCATTATGAGGATGAACTGAAAAAAGGAAATTAAAAAATAGTTGAATCACAAGAAACTTTGGGAAAATTGCAACAAGAGGTCATTTTTGAGAAACTGAATGGAGATTTAGGAATATGCATTGAGAATTTAAATAAAGAAATTATACAAGTAAAGAAACCAAATTTGAAAGGGACAGAAAGGCATATGCAAAGGTATATGCTTATAAATGGGAAAGAAAGTATCAAGGGCAGAAAATGTGGTATGAGCAAAGAAAAGAGAGACTAACAACTGGGGGAAGCCAGGATCTTTGACAGGAAGCACAGTATCCCTTTGTTCGTCTGGTGAAGATAACAACACAATTGTGAATTGCTAGCACAGCGGCCCCCTGGGGTAACCTCTCCCCCTTAGGTAACCAATATGTTTAACAAAAGAAAGAAAACGGGTTTGTGAGAGGTATACCACTACAGCATTGATTGTTTGTATAAAAATATAATTTATTTTACATATAATGAATAATATAAAACAGACCATATATAATTTCCTCACACTACACCAAAGAAAAGATCATTAAAAAAAGGAGCATAGACTCATATAGCATCTTATATCCCCTTATATGCAATATCATTCACTAGTACTCAGTGTATAAATTCAGTGGGTAATCAGTATATCCAGTCCCAAGGCATTTCACATGTTGCTTCATCAGGGGATCATGGATTGATCTAACAAGAATTGGTATATTCAGTTATCATGTACAAACAATATAGGATATATATCTGTTAAAAGGTATATAGAAAGATAAGCTTTTGGCAGTTGTACCAAATAGACGGAGCCCCATCACCACTACCACCATTGCACACCCGGCACTTACCGACCACTAAAAGTAGCTGGATATGGGCAGAGTTTCCTGTATCGAGTGGAGTCGGGGATAATAACCCACCGACGTAACCACTACGTCCAGAGTTGTCTCGGGGACCCCGGGGCTAGCAGATTGAGAGACCTCGAGGGTAGATGAGGATGCACAGTCGCCTGTATTTAGTGGTAGCTTACGCTGTACTAGACATGTGCGATTCGTTTTGTTACGAATCGAAATTCGGACGAATTTTCCTGAAATTCGGAAGCATCCGAAATACGAATTGCAGTTTCCGAATTATATCCGAAATACGAAATTCCGTTAACGAATTTCGGATCCGAATTTCTTTGAAACGGGAACTAATATTACCCCTGTAAATTAGGTTGAACAACATGACAAGATTTATTTTTTTTATCCGAAATACAGATCCGCTGCTGCTGAGAGTTGCATTACAATACATACAAGCAGGAAATACGAAATTCCGTTGACGGAATTTCGTTCCGTTACGGACATTCGTTATATTGAAGTTAAAAAGCAAAATACATTTGTTAATATTGGAGTTGATGAGTTTTTTTTATCCGAAATTCGGATCCGAAATCCGTATTTCGTTTGGTTGACCAATCAGAGGTTTTCTCTTCTGCTGCTGAGAGTTGCATTACAATACAGGCAGGAAATACGAAATTCCGTTGACGGAATTTCGTTCCGAACATTCGTTATATTGAAGTTAAAAAGCAAAATACCTTTGTTAATATATTGGAGTTGATGGTAGTTTTTTTTTTTTATCCGAAATACAAAATTCGGATCCGAAATACGTTAACGGAATTCCGTATTTCGTATAAAAAAACAACTACCATCGACTCCAATATTAACAAAGGTATTTTGCTTTTTAACTTCAATATAACGAATGTGCGTAACGGAACGAAAATCTGTCAACGGAATTTCATATTTCCTACCTGTGTTGTAATGCAACTCTCAGCAGTAGAAGAGAAAACCTCTGATTGGTCAACCAAACGAAATACGAATTCTGTTAACGGATTTCGCATCCGAATTTTGGATTAAAAAAAAACTAATCAACTCCAATATTAACAAAGGTATTTGCTTTTTGACTTCATCATAACGAATGTTCATAAAGTTACGAAAATGTGACGAAACTAACGAAAATTCGTATTTCGTACGAATCGGAATTGAGTCTCGGACACGAATTACGAAATACGAAATAACGGATATTCCGAAACGGAACAAATGTTTTGACGGCGCACAAGTCTACGCTGTACTTGGATCGATTTTTCAAAGTTGTTTGTGTTCCAAGAGCCTGTTTTATATATAATTGCATTTAATATCTGAGGGTCTGGGATGGTAGGGAGCCCCCGTCTGGTGAAGAATCAGATGAATCAAGGCAAACTAAAAAAGGCAACATAGGGCAATTTGTTACCAGTTTTCAAAGAAAAAAATAATAAAAAGAAGTAAGTCAACATGGACAAAAAAGATGGTATCACAAGTGTTTTAGATATCAGTACAAAGGAAACAGAGAAAAGGACAGAAAATCTGGAAAAATTTTTAGGAAATCTATACAATAAACAGAAAAAACACAAGTAGATCGAGCCTCTAGCTACAAACTGGCGTATCTGGATAAATACCTAATCAAAAAGGTTTTAGATGCGACAATGAAAGATTTGAAATTAATCAATCTATCTTCAATTGAATTAACAGCAACCCAAATAGAAGTCATTGGAAAAGGTCTCACATTTTGTCTTGATTCATCTATTGATAAATGTATTGATATTAACGATCTTAATTTGATTGCACGCAAACTTATTCCAAGACATAAATATAGAAAAGGGGATGAGGAAATAACAGAGATGGAGGGACTGCAATAGGAGAGACTTTAGAGTCCTAAGAGATCTAGTGGGTTGGATCTACATAAATATAAGTATTTATGTAGATCAAATGCTGAAACCTTATGTTGAGACACTCCCAACATATGTAAATAATACCCCTCATTTAATCAGCATCCTGGATCCAATCCAAGTACCCAAGGATTCTCTCCTGGTAAGTTTGGACGTAGAAGCCTTATATTCTTCAATCTCACATGAAAAAGGTTTAAAAAGAATAAGCAGTTTTCTGGAAGACTTAGAAGTGGAAAAGAGGGATCACAATGACTTTATATTAGCTCTCCTTCATTTTATCCTTACTAACAACATGTTCATCTTCAACAGCTCCCATTACCTCCAGATACAAGGAATGGTGATGGGCACACCATCATATGCCAACGTGTGCATCATCATCTGCCGTGCCCCTGTCACGGCAGAGAGCCGTGACAGGATCGAGAGGTGAGCGAACGCCGGTATGTGCTCGCTCACCTCCCGATCTACTGAGCCGACCTGTGACAGTCTCATTGTCACAGGTCGGCTAGAACTATGAGATGAGTGAAAAGCACTCACCTCATAGTTCTCCTTTAAGGACATTGAGTCTTCCAAACCAAGAAAGGGAGAGAAGATGCCAAGAGACGAAATTTGAAAAAGTGTTATCTACTAATTTTTTATAATTAAGATCACATACATTCCCAAATGAGAAATGGCTTTTGATTGCCAAGTGAATGGGAAAGTGCGGTAAATATTGTCACATAATTCTAAATAGTGAAATATTAAAAAAATCTGACTTTGTGGTATTTATCTTAAAATTACTAAGATCACCAAATTGTGTTAATTCATATAAAATATTAGGGATACTAACCAGTGGATTTGTGATATATAAAAGAAGATCATCGGCATATAATGCCAATTTGTGGTGATGTGAAGGTAAAGAAAAAACATGAATTGAAATATTATTCCGTAACGCATTAGCGAAGTGTTCCATTATAAGTATATATGTAAAAGTGGGGATAAAGGGCATCCTTGCCGCGTGCCATTGTGAATAAAAAAAAGAGGAAGATAAATACCCGTTCACCCGGACCCTTACAGACGGATTAGAGTATAAGGCCATTACCTTTGAAATAAAACAAGTCCCTAACTGTAAACGGGAAAGAGTGGCATGCAGAAAAGACCAATGAACTCTATCAAATGCCTTCTCTGCATCTACTGAGAGAAGACATAAAGGCACCAAGCGTATTATTGCCGAAGAGATAAAATTGATAGTCTGAATAATATTATCTCTTGCTTGACGTCCTGACACAAACCATGTTTGACCTGGATGAATGATTTTTGGGAGTAGTGGTTGTAGTTTTAAAGCTAATATTTTTGCATAAAATTTGACGTCAACATTTATCAAATAAATAGGACGATAACTGCTACAATTTGTAAGGTCTTTCTCTTGCTTAGGGAGTACTGTAATATGGGCTTCCAAGGCCTGAGTGGGGAATGGTCAAGCATCTGAAATGGTGTTACTAGTCCTAGTAAAAAAAAAAGGAGCTAATTGTTCTTTACCGGACCGTAAAACCATCTGGGCCGGGCTTTCACTCACTTGAGAGGAAGAGACAACATCTAGAAACTCCTGCTCCCGAACAGGGGAGTTTAAGGATGCTATATGCGAAGCCGAAATCTTCGGGGGGGTGTTGATATTTTAGTTTGTAAGACTGCTGGTGATAAGTCTCCATATTTACCCCTCAAATTATAAAGAGATTCATAGTACTGCTTACAACTATCAGGTCTTGAGGGTGGATAAGTTAAGGAACCAGCTGAAGACCTAATACATTGAATGTGTGATAGAGATTTATAAGGTTGAAGGGTTCGTGCGAGTAGGGATTTCTGGTCTATAAGGAACTTGATCTGAGACCTAATAAGAGAGAGTTCCATACCAATTATATCTACTGGTTGATCTTTATGTAGAGTTTCTAACTCCTGGAGTTTGTCAAACTGGGCTGCAAAATGATCCGAACATGATTTTTCAATCGAGAGCCCTGTTCCATTGCAACCGTCATTTTGTGTAATGATTCATATGCTTAATATTTCTAGACGCTCCAGGAAAAAAAATATTAATCCTTGCAGTGGGGCTACCCCAGCACTGCAAGGGTTAAGTGCTCATTTTTGTCTAGGTGCTATAAAAAAAGTTATACTCATCAGACCATCTGCACACTGTGCATAGACTTTGTATAGAGGTGAGAACACATAGGAGCAGTCTATCTGTTCAGCGGAGGAGGAGACGTGACTCAGTGATCACAGAAGTAGGGAGCCAGCCTTGATGGTACAACTTTTTTTTTTTTTAGCACTTAACCCTTGCAGTCCTGGGGTAGCCCCACTGCAAGGGTTAATAACAATTTTTTTACTGCAGTTCTTCTTTAAAGTGACACTAAACTCAACTAAAAATGCATTCAGTTACCTGAACTGTAGATCCTCAAATCATCTCTGAATTGGTGCTGACACTGTCCTTCCTTCTGGAGTGTGGCTACTTTTGTTCTCCATGGTCCCTGTGTGTGTTTTAAAGTAGCCACCACTCCAAGCTCACTCCAGTGAATGACTACAATCTCAGGATTTTATTCTACAGGGCCTTTGCGGTCCGAAAACATATTCATGTTTGAGGGGTTTTACATAATTTGTAGCAAAAATGCAGATTTTAATGTGTATGAAAATTTTAGAAGATTGTTCCGGACACAAATTTAAGATTATTTAAAAAAACAAGACATATCTCTAGAAAATGAAAAGGGTCTCTCTATAATATATGTCAAAAGCCACATTTTAGTTTTGGATAGAGTAGGAATGGGTTATTTTTGTCATTTTTGCTTTTAAGTATGTGTCTAATTGGGGAGATTTCCCTTTACTTTGTGTCTTGGAGATAAAACAGGAAGTGACAAGGGATGAGAAGAAATTCCCTTTTAGTTGTCACCAGAACAGGCATTCCCAATGCAAAATTTCCACTCACCTTCTGTTTCAATGGCAACCATAAAATATTATATTGCCTATTACTTTCTGTCCCATTGATAATGATCACCAGAACAAATAGTGAGGGTGAATCTACCAAGCAAAGACAATAGAAACATAATTGATGTTCT
>NW_017306602.1:305745-308190 GCF_000935625.1 Nanorana parkeri
ACACGTTAAGTATTCATGCTGACTGGGGTTTGCATTTCCAAGTTTTCATGCCTGTGAACTGCTGGTATTTAAATCATGAATGAATAAACTAGACAATTAAAGCATTAGTAGCTGGCTGATTACTTCTGTGACATCAAGCACTAACTTACTAAAAACATTTTTCTGATACTTGACTCATGTTTTCTTATATTGGAGGATTTATTTACACAATCTCTTGCAAAATAAGTAAATTTTTACATACTGGATATTGCTTCCATTTTAAAACTATTAGTTAATATTCACAAATGACACTGGGACAGTTGCTTATTTTCTAATAAGCTATAATTTAATTCAAGACCACTGTTGCAAAAACATATACAAATAATCTAAATTTGGATAAATCCAAACAAGGTCAACCAAGTAGCAGCCTAAGATCCTTTCCAAGGCATAACTAGAAATTTTGAGTCTTAAAATGTATTTAGAACAAGTCTGTATGTGCATTCATTTTAAAAAGCTGCATTAAATATTGAACTAAGAAGTTATCACATCTTTGTCCAATGACAATGCTGAATATCTGATGCCCACTGAACTTTTTTAGAAGGCAGTCCTTCCCGCTTCTGCTGATTACTTTATTCATAGGGGAGCTGAACAGTCAGCTAACAAATCCTCTTACAAAAAAAAATCATTTTTAGATCTCTAAATGTGGTTGCACACAGACAAGGCACTCTCAGATTTTGTATGAATATCTTTTTTTACCGGAGTCATTCTGCATGTAGAAATGTTGCATTCTAATTAGACATGAATATGTCCCTTTACAGTATATACAAATATGTTTCAGTGGTTTCCCAATAATTTGTTCTTAGGATAATGGCTGTATTTGAACATTTATGGGGCTGTGTTTGGACATTTAGGTGTCAGTGTCTATGGTTAGAGGAGGAAGCAACAAGCTTTAATATTTTACAAATTGCAATTTCTTTTTCCTTATTCTATTTTCCTCTTATGTGCACCTCTGGACATTTAATGGTTTAATTAAATACGAGAAAAGAGGGTACAAATGATTGGGGCTGCAACAACTAATCGACTAAGTCGATTATAATCGATGATTGAAAAAGTTGTCAACATTTTTCAATCATCGATTAATCAGCTCTCAATTAGTTGGCCCTGTTCACGGCTCCACACGCGCTGCAACTCCTCCCCACCTCACGCTCGCCGCTGCCAGAACCGCCCGCCCGCATCCATGCTCCACACGCCGCACCTCCTCCCCGCCTCACGCTCACCGCCTTCCCACATCCACGATTGGCACAGGGACGCGGGGAGAAGTAGAAGTAAGGAGGAGCAGGCGTGGGGGGATGACAGCCACCGACAGACAGGCCCGATCTCAGAAGAAAGTTGCTGGAAGACTGCTCAGGTAGGCCTGCATTTCCCACACATGGTGCTCTATAATGTATAGCTGGGATAGTGGGATTTGTATTCCTCTATAGCTGATGGTACATTGAGCTGTATATTAGGCAGAGCAATATACCATCAGCTATAGAGGACTACAAATCTCAGCTATACAGGACTACACATCCCAGCAATACATTACACACTGTTTGTATAATCTATTGCTGGGATTTGTTGTATTCCTCTATAGCTGGTGGTATTCTGCATCGCGCTGTATAATGTACTATTGCTGGGATTTGTTGTACTCCTCTATAGCTGGTGGTAGTCTGCATTGCGCTGTATAATGTACTATTGCTGGGATTTGTTGTACTCCTCTATAGCTGGTGGTAGTCTGCATTGCGCTGTATAGAGGACTACAAATCCCAGCAATAATACATTATACAGCGCAATGTGGAATTCCACCAGCGATAGAGGACTACAACAAATCCCAACAATAATACATTATACAGTGGTGCAATGCAGAATACTACCAGCTATAGAGGACTACAAAACCCAGCAATAGTACATTATACAGCGCAATGCAGAATATCACCAGCTATAATGTACTATTGCTGGGACTTGTTGTGCTCCTCTGTAGCTGGTGGAATTCTGCATTGTGCTGTATAATGTATTGCTGGGATTTGTAGTCCTCTATAGCCAGTGCCATTCTGCATTGATTGCTGTATAATTTTACACTTTCCATTTCACTATATTGCACACCACACTTTTTTTCTTTTCTTTTTTACTTCCGCCGCTCCAAGCTTGCTCCTGTGATGGACTACAAACTTAATACACACTAGTAGTCCATCACTGGAGCCATTTTTTGCAATGCATTTTGTAAAATGCATGCTGCGATTCCAATAATACATTTTAGCACTAGTTTTCACAACAATACATTTCATGACACGGGGGCAGAATTTGTAAAAAAAATAAAATAAAGTCTGTCATTATTCAAATGGAACTAGAGCAGTGTGATGTCTAAATATAGCCCTGTTTGGGATTCCCAGACACTAACATGTGGGATATAAGGTATACATATATATA
>NW_017306602.1:308275-325713 GCF_000935625.1 Nanorana parkeri
CTCTCCACTGGGAATGCCATGAGCTGAGCAATCAGCGGGTACATGGTCACTCTCAGTAGCCGGTGTGTGACAGCTGCAGTGTCCCATGCTGGCACTATTATTGGGAAGAGCATGTTTTACTTTGTGCATCTGCTTAGAGTGCAATTCTGTTGAATCTTTAGTGATAAATCTGTCTTAGAATTTTTCAAATCTGTCACAGTTGGCTGCCCAAAGTTGTAGGAGTCAAAATACACTGTAAACCTGACACAGACACTTTGCTAAAGAGAGGCAGTCTGATTGTGTTGCTAATTTGCTTGATAAATCTCCCTCACATCTCTTGATATAGCTGGGCTGTAGTCAGCTGGAGCTTTGTTTCCTTTTCTGTGTTCTGCAAGTGTTCTTGAGCACGGGGTACTGATTACTTACCCCGAGCCTGCTACTGTTGAGGAGTCTGTGGAGGAGGTGCCGGTAGTCTAAGTGGGATGGGCTAATAACTAAGTTATGAATATTTATCCTCTCCAGCCAATCACTGTGGTAGGTGATAAATGTTTGGAGCAACCTTCCAAAGTGTTTTTCCTCCTCTGTGCTCTGTCCCAGAGCAGAGAGAAAGGCTTTGTGTTGGAAGATTTCTCCCTGCTGGAATGTTGTTCAGCGTGAATAGTGTGTGAAGATGTCTGCCTGGGGGAAGTGAGATGAATAAAAAGGTGCAGCTGGACTGGCAAGAAGAAGCTTGGGTTTGGAATTGAAGATTCACCCAGCTATCTGTGTGTGCAGGACCTACAGCATTGTTCTTTTGGGTATCCTGTTGCCCCTAACACACACACAGAGCCATTTGCCCTGCAAATCTCTGTGAGAGTTTGTCCTGTGCACATTATGGCCACTAGATGGAGCTGAGGAGAACAGGAAATTTTAAAAAAACAATTTCCTATGCTGCTCAGCTCCATCCAGTGGCCATCATGCAGTATTACATTACATTTAACGTGGAAAGAATGTATACTAAGAATGTTCAGTTTTTGCCTCTATTCACAAAGAACGAACATTCAAGGAGATTTGCAGGATGTATGCCTCTAAAAATTGTTTATAAATAGACCCCTAATATATTCAACCCAATATACAGCAAAGATTCTTCACTGAGAGTGGAGGCAGCCAGAAACTATAGGAGATTAAGTAGACTGTGGCATTCTTTTTTAAGAGGTTTATTAAGTTTGCAATGCAGAAAATGCATCAACAAAAAATAAATTGTAGTAACCAAACAAGAAAAATAAAATAGTGATATACAAAAAATAACAAAGGGGTATGAAAAGGTTACAAGCAAAAGTACATATATGACTACATTGCCAATACATTGGAAACAACAAAGGGCATCAAAACAGAAATCATAGATTAAAAAAACTCTTACCCCATTAGTCTGAACTGTATCCTTGATATCAATATGTCTAGACCATATAGCTTCAAATTTACAGAAAGACCTTCTAGCCTTATAGGTAGGTTTATACAAAGGCACCACCTGGTTAACCAATGCTTTCCACTCAGTGAGTGTAGGGGGACTGTTCTTCTTCCAGTGTAAGCAGTTTTTTAGCATAAAATAACAAAACAATAAACTAAGTCTTTAAGGACGAGAAGGTATCCCGATCACCATAGTGGCCCAATATACATCATAATGGACTACACATGTTGGGCAAACCCACATGTCCAGTAAAATCTTATAACAGGGCATTCCTAAACAAAGGGTCATAGACTAGCCTTCTCCAAGACTGGCATTCTGAGATGTATGCCTACTAGACCACTTTAAGGGTTATTCCACATCACCAAGGGAGGAGTACTAAATAATACATTGTACTAACAACGTAACATAGTAAATGGCAGAAATGCTGGAGCCCTATAAAAAAATACATGTTTATGTGTTTAGAACTGTGTGCCCGCTACAAAAGAGGTATGTATTGATCCCAGTATACCTCACTCTGACTGCAAGGTAAATGATTATTTTAGAACACATACTGCAACAATTTTGTATTAAGTGTTCAGGCAGCTGCACCAGTTTATTCCAAAACTTTCACAGCCCACTAGCTTCTTCTTATCAGCCTTAAGCAGAAATCCTTATGGATTCCATGGCTACACTTGACCGGTAGGTGGACCACTAACGTTCAAAGATCTTTACTCTAGTGTTTTATACAGACATCAGGAAATCAGTGGGCTATTCAACCTGCCAATATCACCCAAATGTATTATGATCCCACACAGCCTCCAGGGCTGTGTAGCGAAGTTCTTGCAGTGTGCGGTCCCTTACAGTGGCTGGCATGGGTGACAGAAATATGTCATTTGATCAGCTAAGTACAGTGGGGACTGTGGGGATAGGGAGAGTGTTGTGAGTTAGTTCACCTCACAAGGTGAAGGGTGAACTTACCCTTTAAGGAGGGGCCTGGAGAGTAATGTTTTCCATAATTAACCCTGTCTGTACTGTGCTGTGTCCCATCTTATTCCTAACCTACAGTAAAATTTGAGACATCCCATGCAATAGAAATGTAATTTTTGGTGAGGCACTGCTAAGGGTTAACTACTTCTAAAGGCATGCAGACACTGCAACGTTCCTCATTAGAACACTGAAAGTGCACCAGGTGGTTATAATGTACACACATCCTATTCAGGAATCAGTCTGAAAAGGACATGGTGAAACAAACAATTTTTTCTTCAGAAGAGAAAAAGGTACAACTTTGCAAATATGTGTGCTAAAATCCTTGAAAACCCAGAGGGAATCATTTATTTCTCTCAACAAAATCGGGGGTTACCCTTAACATTTCATTTCTGTGCCAGTGTTCAGTGTGATACAGCAAGCCAATAAGAAGGTAAGGCCAGACTTGAAATCAGAACTCTACCAAGTGAGTTTGATCCTTCATTTGAGTTTTTACTAGGGATGCACCAATACTAGTATCGATATCGGTGCCGATACCGAGTATTTTGGCGAGTACTTGTACTCGCCCAAATGCTTCGATGCCTAGCACGAGTACTTCCTGTATCAGGAAGCTGGGCAGCGCGTCATTACACGCTGCCCGGTTTCCTGATTGGCCGGGAAGCGGCTCCATGCTCTCTCGTCACATATGATGAGTGAGCATGGAGCCGGCCTCCCGGCCAATCAGAAAGCAGGGCGTCATGTCATTACACGGCGCCCGGCTTCCTGATTGGCCGGCCAGACAACTCTGGCTGGGTACCGGAGGAAGGCTGTGTTCTGGCTGGACATACCAAAGTAAGAGGGGACAGACTTTCTTGTTAATCAGGAAGCCGGGTGACGAGTCTTTACACGCTGTCCGGCTTCCCGCCTAATCAGGAATCCAGGCGAGTCATTACATGCCACCTGGCTTCCTGAATGGGACTTCTGTTACTCGGTAATTAGTATCGGCAAGTACCGAAAAAAATTATCGGTACTCGTACTCGGTACCAAAATACTGGTATCGGTGCATCCCTAGTTTTTACAGCTATCTGTGACTCCAGCAAGGAAATGTCTCCTCAGTCTTGCACAAATGGTTATGCTGAATATGGGTTTTCAACCATCCACCAGTGTCACAAAATTCCAATGAAGAATTCACTAGAGGGCACTCCTGCCCTATGGGGTCTATTTATCATTGTTTTCGACCAATATTCATACAACTTTCTCCCAAGATTTATGCATTTTTCTAAAAGAATCTTATGTGAAATGAGTAAATCTTGGGTGAAACCATTGAGAAATAGACACTTATGGGTTCTTTAAAAAAACAAATGCCAGTTGTTTAATGTGACCGTGGACACACATAAAAACACATACAAAACATACAAAACATACATCAATGAACATTAAAATGTATAGGTGTAAACAGGATCTCTACCAGTCTATAGTAAATGCACTTTAGTGTTTGACACGGTAGGTTTGGTATACCTTTGGGAGATCAGATCTCCCTGCCAGAAAACTATGACTATCCAACCATGCAAAACATACATCAACTTACACAGGGATGAGCAAACCTGGCTGGGTCTGGCTCAAGCCACATTCAGCAAACCCAGTAGGAAGCCCTCGAACCCTGAACTTAGTGCTGAACCCTAATGAAGTCAATGTGAAACTAGCAATTTCTTCTGGCCTTCTTTATAAGGTTAATAGGCGAGCTATTGTTGGAAAAAGGACATGGGTAGCTATGCTCTGCCATGGGGAACATTTACCAATGCAAAAAATGTTTTTAAAATATACTGTTCAGTGGGGGAGAGTGTCTTTTAGGGTTCATTTACACCAAAATTGGAAGGAAATTAAAACCCAACGGAGGGTCCGTTGACTTGTACTTCCAACCTCCATTGACTTTTGTTCCATTGCGATGTATTTTTTTTTTAGATTTTTTCTTCTTTTTTTTGCCAAACTTTATTTTAAATTAGCATGTCCTGAGTGGACAAGCATCTATTGGTTTTTTTTTTTGTTTTTTTTTACTTCCAATGCAAAGCAATTACATCCTGTTTTGTTCCATTACGTTGCGTTGAAAAATGTAAATCATGCTCTACTGTTTTTTTCATTGCACAGCCAGACCGTGAAAAAGTCCTGCAATAGCAAGAACAGAAAACTAAATATTGTCCTTCTGTGTAAATCCATGTTTTCTTCATTGCACTGCAACAGAATGGAACGGAATGCAGTAGTGTGAACTGGTCCCATTCACACCCATTAATATTGCTCTTGTGTTAACATCCTTTGAAAAATGAATCACGACGCAATGGATCTGGTGTGAATGGGGCCTTAATGCAACATTGAAAATACACAAATCCTGTAAATAACATGCTTAAGTGAAGCATTTACCACTTTAGTACCAGCCTGAATATAGCCCTTCCTTACCAGGCCATTTCTCAGTGCTGTGATAGTTTGACTGACAATTACATTTAATTTTTTTTGAGACAGATAAAACTTTCTTTAGGTGGTAGGTGTTTACCCTACTTTCTGTTATAAAACATATCCTGCCACCAAAAAGGCTAACGGGGGTTATCGGAGGACAGAATCTGGAAGCCGCTTTAAAAGAACAATGCACCTAACGTCTGTTAACAGTGCAGGGAGGTGCGTTCCATTCCCATTCATTTGGATGGCACACTAAATGCACCTCCTGCCTGCAATGCATTTGATCACGCTGCAACGTGCAGTACTGCAATACCATGCATTGCGGTGCAATAACAAAAATAGTGCATGCACTTATTTTTTACATTGCACTGCAGCGCATGGTATTGCCATTTGAAATGACATGGTCTTCCATGTTAAAAAGAACAGTGGTATTGAAGTGGTTAAAGCTGTACCTGGTATTGTGAAACAGTACAATGTGGCCCTTGAAAAGGGAGCAGCAGCATATGCAATGCTCCCATTATGGGACTATGACAGCCACCAGGAGATTGCATATGCTTTGCAAAAAAAAAGAAAAAGGTTTGTTTACACTTACCTGTTATCCATGAGTTTTGGCTGTTGGTCCGGGTCCTGCTGACAGTTGAGCCTGTCAGTGTGCAGTGTATTTATTTATATATATTATTCATTATTTATTGATGTATTTAAGTGTGTTAATTGTGCTGTCTATGGTCCCATTAAAAGTGGCAGTAAAAGAAAAAAGGGTCCAGGCATGCAAACTGGGTGGCCTGGAAACAGGGCAGCCCTGCCCCCCTTCCTGTACTTGACCAGGTCACAAAACATCCCCACCTTGCAAGGCACATTGTTTCAATGTTGAGGGATAAAGGCCTCTTTCCCAAATCCTGTCACCCAAAAGGGTTATTGGGGGAGAGAATTTGGAAGCCCCTTTACAATAAGGGGTCACCCAGATATCTGTCCACTCCCAGACAATGAGTATTGGGATACAAGGTACGAGTTAAAAGCAAATTAATTTAGCCAGACCTGTAATAGCAAGAATAAAAAAATAAATATTGTCCTGCAATGTAAATCCATTGTCAGTCCATTATGCAGTGATGTAAATCCATTGTCAGTCCATTATGCAGTGATGTAAATCCATTGTCAGTCCATTATGCAGTGATGTAAATCCATTGTCAATCATGACGACCCGCCACCTAACAAGTTTTCCTCCCACAATCTCATCGTAAATGACAGTTCCTTGGTGCTGCAGTAAATACAGCGACCGCTATCCCAGGTGACTTGATTCAAAAGAATCAGGGGTGTTTTCTAAAACTTGTTGCTGCCTGAGGTCGAAGTAAAAAACAAGCAAAACACAGTGACAGCGACACTGTGCACACTGCTGGAGCTGCCACAATTCACTAGCCCGTCTGCAGCATTTTAGCGGATGGGCTACTGTGAAAGGTCCCTGAAGCAAGAAGCGCTGAGAGCACAAACATTTCTGCTTCAGTAATCATGGAGCAGATCGGGAAATGGATGTTCCTTAGTCTGCACCTGCTTTCCATCCTGAATGCATTTGCTGCAGTCCCGCCCAGAAGAGTGGGAGAGCCTGAAAACAACAGCGGGGGATGCAGCTCACATACAGTACAAGTGCTTGTACTCAAAAGCTCCACCCCACTTAAAAAATGGTTCCATCTTGGTATTACCACTTCCAGATCAGGATGTACAGGTACAATTGTTTAATATGCGTCCGAGTGGTGACTGCTGTTGTTCAGTTGCCTAAAAACCCCAGTCATCGCTTCTGGTGTAAACGCGCACTTAGGTCTAGTTCACACTGGCTAAAGCTTGTATAAGAGCATTTGTGTGCTGCCACATCCAATGTAATTTTTTATTATTTCTGCTGTTTCAGTTACACTGCATACCTATATAATTGCATTTCATTGTGTTATGCTGTATTTCTAGCTACAAGTGTAAGATTAGCATTGTTACAACCTAATCTGTGCATACATGGTATCTTCCATTTCACCCCTGCTGTTTTCTGTATATTGGTACAGTCTTCTGCTAAAACTTCCCAGCAATGCTTTCTACTCTCTCTTTCTACATCACTCTCTGTGGGGTAAAGGGGGTCTCTGTTATCCTGTTAATGGCAAAGATAGGAATGTCTTTTCACTCTTAAGGTGGCCATACACTGTACAACCATCGCAAGACCTTAGTCTTGCGATGGTTGTAAAGGGATTAAAAAAACGTACGATCTGCCTATCTTGGACAGGCAGACCGCACTCTCGATCATCGCAAGCCCGCCCCCCTGAGGGGCGGGCTTCTGGTGACCGCAATGCTGAACGGGCAGTGTGCGCGGTCGCACACCGGCCCGTTCGGCATTTGTCTCCCGAGCATGCCACAAACCAGCCGAAAATCGTACGATTTTTGGCTGGTTTTCGAACATGCTCCTTAGACAAAAGACGTGTGACCGTACAGTATAAACGGTCGCACGGCTTCCATATACCTTGCGATTATCGTACGATCGAGAGATTTCCCACAATTATCCTGCGATAATCGCACAGTGTATGGGCAACTTTAGACTAGTCATAATGGAGGGTTTTTATCTGATTGGTCGGTTTCCATTCTTATACCCCACTCTCAGGGAAAGCAAGCTATGATTCTGATTAAGGGGCCTTGCCCCTGAAACGCGTCAATCTTGGCTGACTGCGGCCGGTGTATGGTGATGTGACCGGAGGCTACCGTGTTGCATAGTCGGGGTGATACCATGTGGGTTAACAGACAGTGGGACCTCTTGTTTGTTGCTAAAGCCTGATGAAAACGTTTCCTTGTGAGTACATTTATCCCTTGTTTTATTCATCCTAATAAACGATTTAACATACGGTGATGGCGCTCTGTTCCCTTTTGTTTTCTATGTTCATGGTGAGAGCCCCAGAGCCTTGGATGAGCAGCCCCTCAAGTCTGTGTGAAAAACTGTGATTAACTGTTGAAAACTTTGAGTATGCAACAGCAAGTGGATCGTTCAGCTGGCAGCCATTAGCGCCAAGAGTAAAAGAAAACTTTTTTGTCTGAACTAAACAGAATACTGCAAGTCAACAAGAGCCGCATCCAAGCTACTGAAAGATGGTAAGTAGTTCAGAAATAAAGTTTGCAATCGCAAAGCTCAACAATAGCAACTATCGGCTATGGAAGTTCAAGCTTAATGCTGCTAAGCAAAGACGACAAGTACTGAATACAGACAGACCCAGCAATGGACCCACAGAGGAATGGGACAAGAACAGGCAAGCAGAAGCAATTATAAGTGTGCTAATGGAAGATGACCAGCTCATCCAAATAGGAGATGAAAATACAGCTAAAGGTAAGTGAACTGCATTACAAAGACTGCATGAGCATTCAAAGCTAAACACTAAACTATATCTGCTACACAAGCTATATAAGATGAGGCTAGAAAAAGGCCAGTAAATGTGTGATCATGTGAATGCCATGCTGGAAATCATAGAACAACTGCGTGCAATTGGAGAGGAAATGAAAGATAACCATGTAGTGGCATTACTGCTATGCAGCCTTCCAGAGTCATACTGTGCTCTTATTAACTCTCTAGAAACCAGACCTGAGCAGGAACTAACACTAGAATGCACAAGAGGAAAATTAATCGATGAATATGACAACAGGAAAGAAAATTTGCACAATTAAGAAAATGTGAAAGCCTTTAAGGTGCATGAAAGCGCAAAGCAAAACAAAGAAATCAGAGCGTGTTTTTGCTGTAAAAAGACAGATCACCTGAAAACGAACTGTTCTATCTGGAAAACCAAGCAGAGAAAGCGAGAGGTACCTACAAGAGAAAGAGCTAAAGCAGTCACAAAGAAAACTACAGGCATATCCTTTACCGTCACCTTTGAAGTGACTCAGAACAGTATACAACGTGGATGGTGTATTGACTCAGACCTAGAAGGAAGCCTTATATCAGTTAAAACTCTTGCTAATAATGGCCTCACAGTTCAATTCCGAGGTGATGAATGTACAATCCGAAACAATAGGCAAATCCTTGCAAAAGGAAAACTAGATGAACAACTGTACAGACTCATCACTGCAGACGAACAAGTCAAAACAGCCACTCATAATCCACACAACAAATATATACATCTATGGCACAGATAACTAGGGCACCGAAACCCAGAATACATAAAAGACATTATAAAGAGGCTTATCAGAAGATATAACAATACTGCCCTGCCAAATGCTCATGACATGCAAATGCTGCATGGAAGCAAAGGCCACACGTATTCCACTTCCACAGACCACTCAAAGAAAGACCACCTACCCCATGGAGCTCATAGACAGCGACATGTGCGGACCAATGCAAACTTCCACATCAGGCGGGAAAAGATATCTACTCGTTTTCATTGGTTTCATTGACGATTATTCCAGATACACACCTTATCTGATGAAGCACAAGAATGAAACATCAGAGTTTGTAGCTATGTCCAGCAACAAATTCCAATGGAATCCAGACATATGCACTGACAACGGAGGGGAATACATCAGTAAGGAAGAGGAATCATATGTAAAGAAACAAGGTATAGTACACCAGACAACCACACCATACACTCCTGAACAAAATGATGCAGCAGAACGGAAGAATCGCACTCTTACAGAAATGGCCCGATGCATGCTGTCAGATGCCAACCTACTTAAAGTGACATTAAACCCTCAGATTTTTTAACATAAAACAATACTGTAATGTGCGCCTTACTGTAATCCATGGTTGTTTCCCTTCTCTTTGCTGCTCTTCCTTTTAAAACTGTATCTCTTCTCATGCTGGGCAGAACTTCTATTTTGCAGCAGACTGCCTTGTCTCTGAAAGGGATACATGGTGTCTGTGTGTTGGTTTGAAACCTGAGGCAGCACTACAGGAAGAGGCAACCAGCTGCAAAGGGAAGTTCTCCCCAAGCATGAGAAGACATGAGGATTTAAAAGGAAGAGCAGCAAAGAGAAGGGAAACAACCATGGATTACAGTAAGGTACACATTACAGTATTGGTTTATGTTAAAAAATCTGAGGGTTTAATGTCACTTTAAGAAATACTGGGGAGAAGAAGTCATGACTGCAACATACTTGCAGAACAGACTACCTTCAAAAACAGTTGAAAGCACCCTATTTAGAATTTGGAAGCCCCTTTACAATAAGGGGTCACCCAGATATCTGTCCACTCCCAGACAATGAGTATTGGGATACAAGGTACGAGTTAAAAGCAAATTAATTTAGCCAGACCTGTAATAGCAAGAATAAAAAAATAAATATTGTCCTGCAATGTAAATCCATTGTCAGTCCATTATGCAGTGATGTAAATCCATTGTCAGTCCATTATGCAGTGATGTAAATCCATTGTCAGTCCATTATGCAGTGATGTAAATCCATTGTCAATCATGACGACCCGCCACCTAACAAGTTTTCCTCCCACAATCTCATCGTAAATGACAGTTCCTTGGTGCTGCAGTAAATACAGCGACCGCTATCCCAGGTGACTTGATTCAAAAGAATCAGGGGTGTTTTCTAAAACTTGTTGCTGCCTGAGGTCGAAGTAAAAAACAAGCAAAACACAGTGACAGCGACACTGTGCACACTGCTGGAGCTGCCACAATTCACTAGCCCGTCTGCAGCATTTTAGCGGATGGGCTACTGTGAAAGGTCCCTGAAGCAAGAAGCGCTGAGAGCACAAACATTTCTGCTTCAGTAATCATGGAGCAGATCGGGAAATGGATGTTCCTTAGTCTGCACCTGCTTTCCATCCTGAATGCATTTGCTGCAGTCCCGCCCAGAAGAGTGGGAGAGCCTGAAAACAACAGCGGGGGATGCAGCTCACATACAGTACAAGTGCTTGTACTCAAAAGCTCCACCCCACTTAAAAAATGGTTCCATCTTGGTATTACCACTTCCAGATCAGGATGTACAGGTACAATTGTTTAATATGCGTCCGAGTGGTGACTGCTGTTGTTCAGTTGCCTAAAAACCCCAGTCATCGCTTCTGGTGTAAACGCGCACTTAGGTCTAGTTCACACTGGCTAAAGCTTGTATAAGAGCATTTGTGTGCTGCCACATCCAATGTAATTTTTTATTATTTCTGCTGTTTCAGTTACACTGCATACCTATATAATTGCATTTCATTGTGTTATGCTGTATTTCTAGCTACAAGTGTAAGATTAGCATTGTTACAACCTAATCTGTGCATACATGGTATCTTCCATTTCACCCCTGCTGTTTTCTGTATATTGGTACAGTCTTCTGCTAAAACTTCCCAGCAATGCTTTCTACTCTCTCTTTCTACATCACTCTCTGTGGGGTAAAGGGGGTCTCTGTTATCCTGTTAATGGCAAAGATAGGAATGTCTTTTCACTCTTAAGGTGGCCATCCACTGTACAACCATCGCAAGACTTTAGTCTTGCGATGGTTGTAGAGTGTATGGCCACCTTAAAGGTGCCTATACCCCTGCCGATTATCGTACGATAATCGGCAGGGGTATAGGCACCTTTAAGGTGCCCATACACTGCACGATTATCGTACGATAATCGGCAGGGGTATAGGCACCTTTAAGGTGCCCATACACTGCACGATTATCGTACGATAATCGGCAGGGGTATAGGCACCTTTAAGGTGCCCATACACTGCACGATTATCGTACGATAATCGGCAGGGGTATAGGCACCTTTAAGGTGCCCATACACTGCACGATTATCGTACGATAATCGGCAGGGGTATAGGCACCTTTAAGGTGCCCATACACTGCACGATTATCGTACGATAATCGGCAGGGGTATAGGCACCTTTAAGGTGCCCATACACTGCACGATTATCGTACGATAATCGGCAGGGGTATAGGCACCTTTAAGGTGCCCATACACTGCACGATTATCGTACGATAATCGGCAGGGGTATAGGCACCTTTAAGGTGCCCATACACTGCACGATTATCGTACGATAATCGGCAGGGGTATAGGCACCTTTAAGGTGCCCATACACTGCACGATTATCGTACGATAATCGGCAGGGGTATAGGCACCTTTAAGGTGCCCATACACTGCACGATTATCGTACGATAATCGTGCAGTGTATGGGCACCTTAAAGGTGCCTATACCCCTGCCGATTATCGTACGATAATCGCAGGTGATCCCGCGATGTACGATAATCAGCAGGTGTATGGAAGGCTTGCGACCGTTTTTACTGTACGGTCGCACGTCTTTTGTCATCCGAGCACGCTCGAAAACCCGCCGAAAATCGTAGATTTTCGTCGGGTGAGTGTGGTGCTCGGAAGACAAATGCCGAACGGGCCGCTGTGCGCAAGTGCACACTGTCCGCTCAGCATTGGAATCATAGGAAGCCCTCCCCGGGGAGGGCTGGCGATGATCGCAAGTACGATTTGCCTGTCCAAGATGGGCAGATCGTACGAGATTTTAATTACCTTACAACCATCACACAACGAAAGTCGTGTGATGGTTGTAAAGTGTATGGCCAGCTTAAGAATGACAAAGAATCACATCCTATGTATTGAGATGGCAAATAAACTATATTGGATTCTGCTCTGAGTCAGACTTATCGAGTTGGACACTATCTGTGAATATCACCAAGTCAGTAGGTTGTCATACTGCCCATACAGATAAGTCTCAGGAAAGTATGTGCAAATACATAAAGCGGTGGTTGTAACAGAATAATTTGCAAAGCTTTCGATAAGCTTTGTTGAAGCCTTTAAAGGACCATTCAGCTGTAGTTTGGGAATATTAAACACAGATCTTAATGGGAGTGTTGACAGTCATTTTAAACAAGATGTTAGCACTCTTCAGTAAGCTTCAGCACAACTTTCAGCTTGTGGAAAGCCTGCTAAAATATTGTTTAAAGAGACAGTCAGAACCCTGTTGCGGTGCATTTAACACATGTTAACATTCGCATTTTAACTTGCATTATTCTGAGGCAACCCGTTCATTTGATTGAGCTAGCTGAGACACCACAACTGACTTAAAATCGTACCTGCAGCATTGTTTTGTATCACAATGCACAGTAGTGCATTCCTGTGTAGTGCGCTGCTATGTAGGGGAGTTGAGGTGCCCTTCAAGATGAATGATACCTGCAGTGCACCAACGCATCTAATGTGTGATATTATGCATTGTGGTAACATGCATTACTGCAAAACATTGGAGTGAACGGGCCAAAACGGACCCATAATAATTTATTGTCTTGCAAACTGTAGCATCACATAACATTGACCTAACCTTGAACCAAAGTTGCTAAAATGTTGTCCACATGAAAGGGGTCCGTAGTTTGCCTACTTGTCTGTATTTGTTTTATTGCTAAGCCAATCTGGCATGTAGTGAGTTAACAACCAGTTTTCTTTTTTTTTTTTGAGAGACATTGAGCGAGTACACTTGAGACACTCCAATTACATAGCCCTCCTGTTGAGCAATGAATCCAATTACCCACTTCTGTTCTAAAAAGAGGAGAAACAGTAGCGCATTGGAAGCTTTGTACTTTACTGCAGGTGCTGGCAGTATGCTGGGGTAGCTGGTAGCAATGCAATCTCAACACTTTCCTCATCACACATTACCAGGATATTTTTGGCAGCACAATTTTGCAAGCTTTTGTTATACGAGGCATCTTCCAGCACAGAAGATGTTAATAGGACCTAGGACTAATATTTTGCATACTGATGGTCAAACCCAGTGTCCTAATTTACTGCACACTGTTCCAAGCAGCACTAATTTTAACAACTCCACTCCAATTTATCTTGCAATAAAATCGATACACCAAACTCTCCACTGTGCTTGTCTTAAAATTGCTCTTGGCCGTGATCAGAATGAACTGGGTAATTGCTACCTTGCTTTGTATTTAAAAGCTATTGTAGAACCATATATGCTATGAAGAATCGTTTGGCAAAATGTTTAATTACCTGGCAAGAGGTTAAAGAGAACCAGTCACAATTGGGCTATGAAAGAATCAGAATAATTAGTCTTAAATTATTATAATTATGCCGGCATATCAGTTAAGTATATAATTTGCTCCTTATTTATCTCATTTGTTAGCAGCCTTTCTCTTCTCCTCTCCACTAAGCAGTCTGTAATGTAAGAGTTGTCATTCCTACCTTTGCAGGGTAGAAGTCTTCATTAACTGTGTATTCTCTAAATCTTTATCTTATATGCTGTGCTTTTGGTGTCAAGGCTTTAAAAACAACACCTCTGTCTCTTTATATCTCTTTCACGCATTCGATACGATCAGATCCTATGCCAGTTTTTCAGGCGTGTCTGATCGGAAGCCCAATGTAACTTTATGGGCACCCGGATCTAAGCAGATCTGCGTCCATTTTCATCCAATTACCCACGACTCCATCTAAGTCTGGAAAAAGAAGCGGAGCAGAGTTGATGGATCGGAGGTAATCTGATGTAAACAGACACATTATTAAATCAACCCCATTGTATAGAGAAACACAATTGCCATGGCATTGTAAGTCCTCAGCTTACAGGTTTCTGATTGACATCACCCTTCCCAAGGTAAGCATGCCAGAAACTAGGTGTAAAGTGAAAAAAATTTCCTCCTTTGTCCAAATGTTTTATTGTATTAATGTGTAGCGCCCTCTAAAATGTCGCTATTCAATTTAGAGATACCTGGACTGTAACCAGTCTAGATACTGATTATACAGAGCTCTGCATTCTATAGGTGTCCCTGAATCTGCTGGATTGATTGCTCCTCCTGTTGCTGAGGAAAAGGGAGCCTTGGCATACAGTGAGGGAGGATCCACCCTCAGGTTATGACTATGCACCTGGCCCTAGCCAATCCCTGAGTAGGATGACTCAGAGGCATGGTTGAGGGCAGGTAATAAAAGGTCTGGGGACATTGTGATACAAATGTATTTTTTTATTTCAATTACAGGTTTTTATTTGCGGAGTGGGACTAGGAAATAAGCGAACCTTGCATTTTCATGTGGCGCAGATGCATTTTGGTACATTGGGGATGTGTGCTGGTGTGCCATTCAAAGTGAATGGAACTGCAACTCGTCAAACTGAGTATTGTGCATTATCATGCACCGCATACCACAACGCCAAGATGGGAATCTTGCCTAAAGGATTACTTCTAAAACTTTTTGACATTTTGGATGGCATGTGTTTGATCCTGTCTGAGATCATGACAGCCACTTGTGACTTAGACAAGAGTATTTCATCTCAACTTACAGAGACACTGTCACTTTGCCCATTCAAGGGATGAGGTCAGACTTTACACAGGGTTGATAAAGTTGTCCTGCTCCTCATGTGACAGTGTCTGCATTTGTGATTGGCTGCTAGGCCTGAACACTGGAATTAGGTCATTATGCCCCCCACACCTGGGAGCACCAAGAATTTTGCAGCGGTTAAGGCAGAAAGTATAATTGGTTAGAGGAGTGGGATTTAAAGAGACCCTCTGACTGTGCTCTAAATTAAAGTCTAAGGTCTCACTGGTTTGCTTTAAATCAGACATGCCACCTGCAAACATCTGGTTTAAATCAATAAATTAATTAACTGCCGGGTAAAATATCTAAAGGATTCCCGTTTGGAGATCTCAACACAGTACCCAGATTCAACTTGCTCATGACTGGACCTCATGACTCCTCATTTTGGTTTACTTTCCATATATTATTATTAGGAATGCAACAGGAGAAGTGACACATGTGCTGCAGAAAGAAGAATCAGCATTTCCAAAAGATAATGGAAACCATCTAGTGTTTCAGAACAAAAACAAAAAACCTAAATATTGAAGTAGCATTAAATAACTCTTAAATTTTGAGAATGAATCCAGATCAAACAAATATACATTGTCCAGCAAAGTATTTATTTACATTTTTGCCCAAGCACTTGCAGTCATCATGTTTCAGAACAACTGACTCCAACTCTCTCAGCTCTGCTTCCTTGAACTTCCTGCCCAGTACAAGATCACAAAGGACAGAGCAGACTCCATCAACTGTCCATCTATTAGCTTGGAGAAGGAAGGAGGAGCAGGGACCAGGGGAATGGTTTTCCTTGCTGTATCTTTGTGTTTGCGGAGACATTCACAGCTTCCTAGCACACACAATCATGGTTCCATAGGACCCTGCAAGCAAAAGGAGCCACCCCAAAGCAGGATATCAGGGCCAGTGCTCAGGAATAAACCAATGTTGTGTAATAAATCTTACTATGTAACTTCATAAAGTGAGTAACAGAAGATCTTTTTAGATTGATACTATATATACCTTAATAGCTGTTTATGACAATGACCACACACTGTAATATGGGTCTTCTCAGCATCAATATTTATTGTGGTGAATGTTTTTTTTTTAAACACATATTCCCACTCTAGGACTATGTTATGACAGGCTATGAATAGCTTTCCTCCTGATAATACTGAAAACAGTTTTTTTTTTACCCTGGGTTTTGGGATCCAGTAGTGGGGACAGTTCTATTTTTGAGGTCTTTTCTGTAAATCAGCCTAGTCCTGTTCATTTTTTATGTACATGTTTATGAGGGATATGATGAATTGATTCATTATCTCACAATACATCTGAACAGTCGCGTTGCCTCCTTAGACCCCTGCTGAGCTCAGAGCATTTTAATGCATCGCATCTGTTACAATTCTTCAAGGGAAGGAATAAATTAAAAATGTTCTACTATTCCGGCAAAGCAGTCACCTTTTTCTTATTAAGTTTTGTTTATAATTGTTTACTAATATAATTTTAATACAATGTAGCTTGGGAATATCTTTATAGCAGTAACTTCTTGTTTCCTGATTTTCCATTTTAGCAAAGTTGAACAGAGTATACTTTGCCCCATGATTGTCTAACATGGAGGCTGGGCCGGTTCCTATGCAGCCTTCCATTGAACCTCCATCTCCCAACCCTACTTGGCTCTTAAATAATTAAGAGACAAAAGACAAGCGCAGAAGACAAGCGCAGCCATTTGAAGGTCTCAGGGCTGTGCCATGTGGCCTTCCTCATAGTAAAGGAGTACTTGAGCCAAAGGAGAGAGCTTGTCAGAAGATGGGTTATGCACTATCATCATCTCTCTGGTACGTGGGACCTAAGAGAAGAGGAGCTGTTCTATTTGCTGCTGTGCCATTTTTCTTCTGTACCCTAGAATTTAAATTGTTAAGAAAAGGAGATAGGAAGATCTTGCTGCCTATGTACTGTTTGTTTCAGGACTCTGTAATGCTTTCTCTGTGGGCTGAGAATAATAAAGCAGACGTGAGCCCATTTAGCCCTCTGTTGAGGAAATCAATTTTCAGAACTAGTCATCACTAGCTATCACTATTAGAGTGGAGCTATACTTAAAAGTGAAGATTTGCTATCCACTAGGAAACCACTAGAAAGGTTAAAACCTATTTCCCAACATGAGAGCCACAATTGGTTGATCCAGCATTGTGGTAGATTGGTTTTGCATCTTCCTGAAGTCTTTAGCAGTCATGTATTTTCAAAGAACACCACCTCTAGGAAGTGTTCAGGTCAACAGGCATTGACACTGACACCCAAAGAAAGACCCTCAATGAAGAAGATAGAAGTCTCTGCACCCAGCTAATCACGTGACCAGGGATTTAGGTGAGGATTTTGGTCTTTTGGACTTTAAGATATTGACCTACCGGTTAGCGCGGGGG